>NC_028643.1:39206824-39207134 GCF_001406875.1 Solanum pennellii | reverse complement strand
GTTCCGACACCAGGATTGTAGTAGTGGAGCGGAGTGTCACGTACCGACACGAGAGGGATAAAGTTAATGAATCTTGAAATAAGTTAATATACTCAATCTAAAGAACATGTTTCCAAAAGAGTATGGTGTGGAGGCTTGAGTCCTCATAGATGTGGTTGGTGATATTGTAAATGATTCTTATACTTGTTGCAATCACCTGTTGAGAATATTAGTTGATTTTATGTTTTTATCTGATATATACTATTTTCTATTTTGAGTTGGCCGATGATACCTACTCAGTACCCGTGTTTTGTACTGACCCCTACTTGTA
>NC_028643.1:39200820-39201171 GCF_001406875.1 Solanum pennellii | reverse complement strand
TGTAACGACCTGTTTAGTCGTTTCGAGCAGCAGAGTTAATTTCTGGAAACCACTGTCAGGGTTGACGGATCCCACGACGGACCGTCATGGGCACGATGGACCGTCGAGGGGGTCTCGTTCCAAAACACTTAGAATTTAGAAATTTGGGTACTGAGATCGACTCTCTGAACTTCGCGACGAAATGGCAGGACGGACCATCGCATACATGACGGGCCGTCACAGACTCTTTAATGAAATGAGTCTCTGAACTTTGTGACGGAAGCAGCAGGACGAACCGTCGAAGGCACGACGGGCCGTCACAGGCTGCGTAACCCTGACTGGGTCGGATTTCTGTTAAATGTTTTAAGGGGC
>NC_028643.1:39185645-39199174 GCF_001406875.1 Solanum pennellii | reverse complement strand
TTGTGGAGTGCAGCAAACGTGCCATCGTCTTCAACTCAACCGCAACTCTAGCCAGTCTTCATCAAGCCAGATTTCAGGGTGAGCTATTGCTTCTAGCTTGGACTGGATCTTCCTCTTCATGTCTTGATGCCTTGAGATTCCGGCATGGACTACTTTTTACTTATTTTAGCTTCTTAGATACTCTTAGATTAGTAATTTGAGGATAGGTGTTCTTGTGGTGATGACTTCCAGGTTTTGGGAATAAATAGTATTGAGTTTTTATAAGTTATTTAATCGATTTTCATTAATGAGTTAAAGTCTTCCACATTATATTTTGTTATTTATGGTTGAAATGTTGAGGTTTAGATTGGTTGGTTTGCTCACATAGTAGGTTAAGTGTGGGTGCCAGTCGCGGCCCGTTTTGGGTCGTGACATCGTCACAAATCCTTCAACAACCAGAACCTAAAATGCTGGGGAAAAAGGGAGAAACCGGATTAGCACATCACTTGTACTAAGTATAGGACCATATGCACATCAAACATAGAAATCATGCTAAAAAGGGATTTTCAATAAAACATGCTAATTTACTTTGAAAAACATTATGCACATTCAAGAACCAATACAAGTCAATAGCACATCTTCATTAAGTAAGGACCGCGTACATCACAAGACCAACAATACTAAGTCTAGTCAAGTCAACATGCATTTCAACATAATTAAGCACATAATCAAGACTACTCTATCATCAAGTTACGATATCAACAACATGTATAAGAGTTCATAACATCATCAATAAATCGAGACCATTAGTCATGCACCCTCATTAAGCCCATTAGTGCAAGGACTAAGCAAGGGCCCATAACATCACTCAACCAAGTAAACCCAACAAGAACCACAAGCAATGCCCACTTCACATACTACATCATTAAGAATAAACATCATCATACTTTAACAATAGAGACCGACCACATGTTCATAAGTCAAACCAACATCACATAGTGTCATTAACATGTAAGATCAACATATACATATTATTTACATTTATAAGCATATAATCATATAAGAACATTTTTCTAAGACTCTCCTCAAGGATAAATAGTGCAATGTATAGGTTGAGTCCATACCCCTACCTAGAGGAAGTCAAACCCTTTAAGTCATCCTCGTTAGAGTCAACTTTACTACTTCATTTTACTTTTGATACCTTAACCAACATAGACCACATGAGCCAATGTAAAATCCTATGTCATGGAACCCTACACCGAAAGATGGTGGACTACTTGCCAAGGCAGTACCAAAACATGAACATAGCATCTATGTGGATCCACTGGCTAGTATTCCTATGAGGGAAACATAGTTCAAGAACTAGGAGATGTAGTTCGGACCCTCTTTTCGCTATATGCATTATAATCTTTAATATCATGAGTACAATGGTGAACCTACCTTTCTTATGTGGGAAGGGACACTCCTCACTACTAGTTCACTCGGTGCTAACCTAGAGTCCCTTTTAAAATGTCTTTCATTAATAATCATAACTTAGTTTAGGTCATAGGGTCTATCGCTTATGTAGTTGTAATCATAGCTCAATAGGAATTTCATGAGAAAACCTTTCATTACAACCCTCACATGTGAGATTAGCATATTAACATCATTATATCATAGTAAGGCATATAGGTGCTTCATCACCAACCTTATATCATTACATCTTAAGAATAATGTCACAGTCACACAATCAAGACATTTCAAGTCAACATCATACCAAACCTAATCAATCTTATCATAAGGTATACTTCAATATAACTTCATCACTAAACACAAGAAATCAATTGAAGTAAAGGTTTGAGATCACAAGATTTACCCCAATCTCCTTCACAAGCCATCATCATAGTCTTACAATCAACCATCCATTTTAACCCAAAAAGGGTATAATATCATCACATAATAGTAATTAACACAATAATTAAGTCAATTGAATAACTACACAACAATTCATCACTAGTCCATAGCCTAGGGTTAGGGACTTAGGTCAAATTCATGATCTACTTCACAACCTAGATTAACAAATCAAGAACTAGCATAACTAAATCACAATAAATCATAATCTTCTCATAATTATCTAAAGAAATCTTTAAAAAAAACCATCTAGAAGATTCAAATTCGTAATAGAAGAAAACCCACTTGAAACTCATCTCTTTGAAACCAATATTAAAAGAACCCTTTGGGTAAAGGAATACCAAAGGTGAAGGATACCATACCTTGTTAAATAATGAAGATTGATGGAGAAAAGACCCTTCTTGCATCCCTTAAACCTTGAACTAGCCTTCAATGGAGTTCTTCTATTTGGAGAGAGAAAGAAGAGAGAAGGAAGAGTAATGAGTTTTGGGAATTATGAGAGTTGCGTTTAGTTTAATTAGGTTTGGGGTCTTTATAGAAGTCATTAACTAAATTAATTAGACCTTCCTTAACCCCTTACTAATTAATTAACCATTTAATTAATAAATTGGATTAATTAAAACGTGGCAGCCAACACAGTGACCTGACCTACGAGACCCCGACCTATGGGCCATAGGTCAATCGACAACCAGTGTGTCCTCCGTGATGCACGTCCATCATTTTGTTCAGAGACTTACCAAAATGACCCTGTCACTAAATTGACTAAGGGACCATCACGGTGTCCATTGATGCACCGTTGATTATCCTACGGCTCGTTGGTTGGCAATAGTCGATGGCACTATCTTTTGATAACTTTTAGTGAAACAAGAAGGGTCCTCCTTAAGGACCCTTTGATTGGTACTTAGGGATTCGTACCCGGATGTTTCGACTATAAACTAACTCTAATACGTATTAGACACCTTTTCAGCAAATTTCATCCTTTTCCGACTCTTAAAACCTTGTCAAAATAGACTAATACACGTTACACCTTTTAAACTAATTTCTGAACGTCATGGACGTTTCTTAACGTTATGATTCTAAAACTTCCTAACTAACTTATGTACATTTTAGTTGACTTTAAAACAGTGTTACAACTCTTAGACTCTCATGTTAAGCTCTAGATTAGGCTTTAGACTTTCGGAGTATTACATTATCCCCCTCTTAGGAACATTCATCCCACGAATGACACTAAAATTCTTTTAAAAGGAAGGAATAGACTCAAGACTAGCAGCCCAACCAACAACAATATATCAAAACAGGAGTTACAATTCAAATCAACATAAACACATGGCATTTTTCACAATGCAACTCAAAATATCATTTTCAACTCATAAGAGCTAAACATTCACTACACATGTATCCGCTTATGCCAAAGGTTTCTTCAACACATATCATCTTGCTCAATAGAACTCATGAAGAAACAACACACTAAAATACATCACATAAGTTCAAATCAAGTAAAAGAGCATTTTCTTAAAAACTTTCATTTCAATAGGCATAAATCACTGTAACTCACTGTATCAAAGCATAAAATTCATTATGTTACAAAAAATCAAGGCAACTTCAAATAACCTCATTATTTTAACTATAAATAGGAACAACTAACCTTAGTTATCAAATAGATGAGGGTAACGGGACTTAATGTTGGTCTCGGCCTCCCATGTTCCACCCTCAACTAGATGGTTCTTCCGTAACACCTTTACGGAAGTCACCTCTTTGTTCCTTAACTTCATTACTTGCCTATCAAAGATTTCAATTGGAACCTTCTCATAGGAGAGGTTCTCTTGAACACCAATACCGTCAATAGGAAGAATGGTTTCCGGATCACCGATACATCTTAAGCATGGAAACATGGAAAACCGGATGAACCAAAGCCAATTCATTAGGTAGTCTCAACTCGAATGCAACCTTGACAACCTTTTGCAAAATTTCATGTGGGATCACACAACGAGGACTCAATTTCCCTTTCATACCAATTCTCACCACCCCTTTCATATGTGAAATTTTTAGGTACACCTTATCACCTTCTCCAAACTCTAAGTCTCTTCTTTTATGGTCGACATAAGACTTTTGCCGGCTATAGGCTGTTTTAAGGCGGTTCCTTATTATATGAACTTTCTCCAAAGTCTTATAGATCAATTGGGGACCCAAGAGTGAAGACTCGCCTACTTCAAACCACCCAATTGGAGACCTACATCTCCTACAATACAATGTTTCAAAAGGAGCCATTGATATAGATGAATTGTAACTATAGTTATAGGAAAACTGAACCAAAGGCAAGTGTTTATCCCAATTTCCCTTGAAGTTAATTATACAAGATCTAAGAATATCCTCAAGGGTTTGAATAGTACGCTCCGCTTGACCATCCATTTGGGGATGAAAACTGGTACTTAGCGTCACCTTGGTACCTAACCCTTTTTGAAATGACCTCCAACACCTAGATGTGAATTGTGCACCCCTATCAGATATGATGGATAACAGAATACCATGGCAACATAAAATCTCATCTATGAATATCCTTGCGTAATCCTCCACCGAGTATATGCATTTGATGGAAATCAAATGAGCGGATTTGGTAAACCTATCTACAACTACCCATATGGAGTCATGTTGCTTTTGTGTCCAAGGTAAACATACCACGAAGTCCATATTAATATCTTCCCGCTTCCAAGTTGGAACTTGGATTCCTTGAAATATACCACCCAACATTTGGTTTTCGGCTTTAACTTGTTGGCAATTTGGACATTCTGCAACAAATTCCGCTATATCTCCTTTCAAGCCTTCCCACCAAAACCCTTCTCAAAGGTCATGGTACATCTTTGTAGAACCTGGATGAATGGAATAACGGGAACCATCAGCTTTCTCAAGAATCCGATTTCTCAAGTCATCATCATTGGCACACATAACCTTTCTTGTACCTCAAGACACCATTCCACCAAGGATAATGACTCATTAAGCTTACAAAGAACCGACTCCTTCAACCCCATCAATGGTTGATCAAGGTATTGTTTAGACTTCACCTCAACCACTAAAGATGATTCAGAGTTATGATGGATCATACAACCACCATCTAAAAAATCATCCAATCTAACACCTAATCTAGCCAACCTATGAACATCTTTCACTAGGTCTTTCTTGGCTTCTTCTACATGTGACACACTACCCATGGTCATACGACTTAGAGCATCCATAACCACATTTTCTTTGCCTGGGTGGTAGAGAACACTCATGTCGTAATCCTTCAATAATTCCAACCACCTTCTTTGTCGGAGTTTTAACTCCTTTAAGTAAACACATATTGAAGACTCTTGTGGTCGGTATACACATCAACATGCACACAATACAAATAATGCCTCCATAATTTTCAAGGAAAATACCACGTCCGCTAACTCAAGATCATGAGTTGGATAATTCTTCTCATGCGCCTTAAGTTGTCTAGAAGCATAGACTACTACTTTCCCATGTTGCATAATATCACATCCTAAGCCCACTCGGGATGCATCACAATATCCAACGAAGCCCTTGGTGCCCTCCAGTAAAGTCAACATCAGAGCGGAGGTAAGCCACTCTTTCAAGACTTAGAAACTTCTTTCACATGCCTCCGACCACTCAAATTTCATACTCTTTTGGGTCAAAGTAGTCAAGGGAGATGGAATGGATGCAAAACCATCCACACACCTCCTATAATATCCCACTAGACCCAAAAAGCTCCCAATTTTGGTTGGAGTCAATGGTCTAGGCCAATTCTTGACCGCTTCGGTTTTGCGTGGATTAACCTCAATTCCCTCACTAGAGATGATATGACCAAGAAACGCCACCGAACTCAACCGAAAATCACATTTTCTATACTTGGAAAATAGTTGATTCTCCTTAAGCACTTGTAACACCACCCTTAAATGGTCCATGTGTTTACCCTCATTTTTCATATATACCAAGATGTCGTCAATGAAGACAGTGACAAATGAATCTAGGTAATTTCAAAACTCTCTATTCATGATATCCATAAACGCCGCTGGGGCATTAGTGAGACCAAAGGACATTACTAAGAATTCATAGTGGCCATATCTAGTCCGGAATGTCGTTTTTGGTTTATACTTGCCTCTTACCCTAAGTTGGTGATACCCCGATCTCAAGTCAATCTTAGAAAATTAGCTTTCCCCTTGGAGTTAATCAAACAAGTCGTCAATCCGAGGGAGAGGACACTTGTTCTTACTAGTGACTTTATGGAGTTGGCGATAATCAATGCACATTATATGTAAACCCATCCTTCTTTTTCACAAACAATATCATGCACTCCATGGAGAAATACTAGGTCTAATGAAGCCTTTGTCTAATAAGTCTATGTGTTGAGCCTTTAACTATTTCAATTCGGCTGGAGCCATCCAATAAGGAGGCTCTGAGATGGGGTTGGTATCCGATATTAAGTCAATACCAAAATCAATTTCCCGTTCAGGAGGAATTCCGAGAAGATCATTAGGAAAGACCTCTGAAAACTCTCCTACTACGGGGTCTAACTCAATGGGATGATTTTTGGAGTCTAAATCTTTGACTTTTACAATATGATATAAGCACCTTTTTGAGATCATTTTACAAGACATAAGACACGAGATTATATGACCTCTAGGAATAGAATTTCCCCCCTTCCACTCTAAAACGGGTGCATTTGGAAATTTGAACTTGAAAATTCTTGTTCTAAAATCAGTGGAAGAAAAACAATTATGCAACCAATCCATCCCCAAGATGATGTCAAAATCGACCATATCAAGTTCTACTAATTAAATATGAGTAACTCTATTGGGCAACATTGTAGGACAATTTCTATATACCCTCTTTGCAACCACCGACTCACCTACCGGGGTTGTTACCATGAAAGGTTCATTTAATGAACCTTTCATGTTGACTACCCTAGTAGGTGATTCAGTGGTTGCAAAAAGGGTATGTAGAAATTGTCCTATAATGTTACCCAATAGAGTTAGCCATGTTGAATTAGTAGAACTTGATATGGTGGATTTTGATGTCATTTTGGGATGTATTGGTTGCATGCTTGTTTTGCTTCCATTGATTGTAGGACAAGAGTGGTCAAGTTTAATTTTCCTAATTAACCCGTCTTAGAGTGGAACGGGGGAAGTTCTATTCCTAGAGGTCGTATCATTTCTTGTCTAAAGTCTTGTACTATGATCTCTAAAGGGTGATTATACCATATCGTAAGAGTCAAATATTTAGACTCCGAAACTCCTCCCATTGAGTTAGTCCCCGTAGTTAAAGAATTTCCGGAGGTCTTTCCTAATGATTCTCCCAGAATTCCTCCCGAATGGGAAATTGACTTTGATATTGACTTACTACTAGATACAAATCTCATTTCAATTCCTTCCTTTATCGGATTGCTCCACCCGAATTGAAAGAGTTGAAGGCTCAACTCAAGGATTTACTAGACAAATGCTTCATTCAACCTAGTATTTCTCCATGGGGTGATCTGATTCTATTTGTACAGAAGAAGAATGGGTCGCTTACGATGTGTATTGAATACCGACAACTCAATAGAGTGACCATTAAGAATAAGTATCCTCTCCCTTGTATTGACGACTTGTTTGATCAACTCCAAGGGGAAATCTACTTTTTCCAAAATTGACTTGAGGTCGGGATATCACCAACATAGGGTTAGAGATGATGATATTCCCAAAATGACCTTTCGAACAAGATATGGTCACCATGAGTTTAGGGTGATGTCTTTTGGGTTGACTAATGCTCGACGGCATTTATGGACCTTATGAATAGGGTGTTCCAAAACTAGCTAGATTCCTTTGTGATTGTTTTCATAGATGAACTCTTGGTATATTCGAAGAATGAGGTTGAACATATGGACCATTTGAGAGTGATGTTACAAGTCTTGAAGGAGAACTAACTATTTGCCAAGTATAGCAAGTGTGAGTTTTGATTAAGATCGGTGATGTTTCTCAGTCATATCATCTCCAGTGAGGGTGTAGAGGTGGATCCAAAGAAAACCGAGGCAGATAGAAATTGGCCTAGACCTTTGGATCAAACTAATATAAGAAGTTTCTTGGTCTAAACGGGTACTATATGAGGTCTGTGGATGGTTTTGCGTCCATTGCATCTTTCTTGACTATTTTGACCCAAAAGAATGTGAAATTTGAGTGGTCGGAGGCTTGTGAAAGAAGCTTCCAAATCTTGAAAAATAGGCTTACCACCGCTCTGGTGTTGACTTTACTGGAGGGTACCAAGGGTTTTGTGGTATATTGTGATGCACCCCAAGTGACATTGGGTTTTGTCCTTATGCAACATGGGAAGTTTATAGCATATGCCTCTAGGTAACTCGAGGTTCATGAGAAGAACTACCCAACTCATGATCTTAAATGAGTGGCTTTGGTGTTTGCCTTGAAAATATGGAGGAATTACCTTTATGGTGTTCATGTATATGTTTATACCCACCACAAGAGTATTCAATATGTGTTTACTCAAAAGGACATATGGAGGAATTACCTATATGGTGTTGAAAGATTACGACATGAGTGTTCTCTACCACCCCGACAAAGTTAACATGGTTGCGGATGGTCTAAATCGTATGACCATGGGTAGTATATCTCATATATAAGAAGACAAGAAAGATTTAGTGAAAGATGTTCATCGGTTGGCTCAAAGATTCTCCTAATGGTGGTTTTATGGTCCATCATAATTCCGAATCTTCTTAGGTGGTTGAGGTGAACTCTAAGAAACACCTTTATCCATCATTGATGGAGTTAAAGGAATTGGTTCTTGGTAATCTTACGTGTCATTCTCCTTAGGGGGGGTGTTTTTAGGTACTAAGAGAGGTTGTGTGTGCCCAATGTGGATGATTTGAGAAACTAGATCCTAGAGTAAGATAATGGTTCCCGTTATTCAATTCATCCGGGTTCTACTAAGATGTATCATGACCTTCGAGAAATATTTTGTGGGATTACTTGAAAAGGGACATAGCGTAATTTGTTTCAAAGTGTCCAAATTGCCAACAGGTGAAAAACCGAGCACCAAAAGTCAGGTGGCCTACTTCAAGATATGCAAGTTCCTACTTAGAAGTGGGAAGACATTAATATGGAATTCGTAGTGGGTTTGCCTTGGACACGAAGGAAAAATGACTCTATATGGGTGTTTTTGGATGGGTGATATGCTCAAACTTACTTCTCAAATAAGAAGTAAAGCGGTCGTGTCAAGTAAATAACCCAACTAATGAGGTTGGGATCGTTCCCACGATCTATTATTACTATTGTTCAGTAAATTATTTCCTTGGAAAGCAAAAAAATAAAAGGGAGGTTTTCTATTTCTAAATAAATGAAAATAACTAGCAAAATTGAAAGAGACAACTAACAGCTTCAAATGCTGGAGTTTAATCAATTAATAAAAGTAACTAGGGTTTACGTGTTCCCCACAAGTTCATAACTTGATAATTCTAACTATAACTATTCTTTCCTAGTATCTTGCATGCAAAGTGATAAGTTATGTATTTCTAAATCCTTGTTCCGGCATCTAGAAAATTTCACTCCGCACCTTGGTCCGTCTATGTGTGTTGCTAAAGTAACCCTTACCTTTACCTCATATTAAGCATCGTATTCGATATTTGACTAAGTTATTACCTCGTACCAATCAATACTAGCCTATTAGATAGTATACACTAAATATATGTTGATAATTCTTTTCCTATTATCTACCTCCTTGGTCCGGCAAGTAGCATTAAGGCGAGTTCTAACGTTGGCCATCCGTTAAAAAGACTTCTAAGCAAAAGAATTATCAATACATGCAAGACACTATTCTAGAATTGTTATTTTAGTTAGGTTTTACCTCATTATTCACCTATGGTTCCCACAACCCTAGTTATGGAGTTTAGTTACCCATAGTCATAATCACAATATTCAAATATGTAATATAAGAATTCATGCACTTACTTCAATAAGAAAGAATAAAATCTAAAAGTTCACTTGATTAATCAGCAAAAGTCCCCAACAATCAATTACAAAAGTCTAAAAATATTCAAGAGTCTCAAAATAATCAAGAATATCACAAAGAGTCTAAAAAATAATCAAGAGTCTAACCTCAAAAACGAGGTTTTTCGAACTATTTATAAAAAATAAAAACCTAATTATATAAGGACTCTATTTGCTGGAAATCTGTCAAAATGCGGCTGGATCGACGGACCTAGCGACGGATCATTATGGTCACGACGGACCGTCATGGACTCCGTCGTCCCATACTTGTGCAATTTCTTCTGCTGCTCTCTTCATTACCCTTGACGGCAAGTATGACGGATCGTCACAGGCACAACGGTCCGTCGAGGGTCTCCGTTCCAAAACACTTGAACTCTTGGAATTTGGTACTGGGAATACTTCTCTGATCTTCATGACGAACCAGCAGGACGGACCGTCATGTCTACGACGGTCCGTCACTCACTCCGTAACCCCACACTTGGTCAGAATTCCCCATCTTCCTTCAGCAGCTGCACTACAATGCCACCTGTGGACCGTCACGGGCACGACGAACCATTACAAGCTCCGTAGGTGGTACTTTTCTGTATTCCTTGCTCAAAAACCTCTGCATTCATCTTTTAGACAGATTTCCTGCAAATAAAGAGAAACTTACATAAAAATTAGTACAAAAAGGCTTTTGGATACACTAAACTTAAGGGAAAAGCATTAAAAATACCGTGAAACCACGGTATATCAATAGGTTGACGAAATCCGCTCACTTTATCCCCCATTAAGTCTACTTATTCGGTGGAAGAGTATGCAAGAATCTATATCAGTGAGATTATGAGTCTTCATGGAATTCCTTTATCTATCATTTCGGATAGAGGTGCTCAATTTACTTCACAATTTTGGAGGTTGTTCCAAAATGGGTTAGGTACTCAAGTGAAGTTTAGCACCACTTTTCATCCCCAAACGGATGGTCAAGCGGAGCGTACTATTCAAACCCTTGAGGATATGCTTAGAGCTTGTGTATTTGATTTCAAGGGAAGTTGGGATGAACACTTGCCTTTGGTTGATTTCTCTTATAAGAATAGTTACCATTTGACTATATCCATCTCCTTTTAAGGCTTTGTATGGTAGGAGATGTAGATCTCTGGTTTGGTGGTTTGATATTGGGGTGTCTTCACTCTTTGGTCCCGAATTAATCTACAAAACTTTGGAGAAAGTTCATATGATAAGGAATTGATTGAAAACCAGCCTATAGACCAGCAAAAGTCTTATGCCGGCAATAGAAGAAGGGACTTAGAATTTGAAGAAGGTGATAAAGCATATTTGAAAATTTCACCTATGAAAGGGGAGATGAGATTTGTCAAGAAAGGAAAGTTAATTCCTCGCTATGTGGGTTCATGATAAAATATAAACATGAACAACTCTACTCAAGGATCTAGATAACATTATAGAAAAACTCAATGCTCAAAATTAAAGAACTCAGAACTCAACATCAACTCATCTCAACAATACTCAAATCTAATTATAAAACACCAGATTACTGTTTTATTGATTTGAAAGTAGATTTAGAGCGTGAGGATGAATTATTCCAACACTATGACAGTCTTATATCATGGAATCATAAAGTTTTTGGCAAAATCAATGAAATTCGAAGAATGCTTGAAATCTAGATTTTCTCCTTTTGGTACCTTGCTCTAATAACATGAAGTCTTAATGAATGTAAAATAAATGATTAACACTTTCTAAGTCCTTAACTAGGTGAAATCGTCGTGGTTGAGGCTTAGAATAAGGGTGAAAACAACATAGGGAGAATACTAAAATGACCGCAACTTAAAAATTGTTGGAGTGCCTTAAAAGGAGGGTTCACGGACTGTTTAGGGACCCATGGTCTGTGAAACACTTCTTTGGCTGTATGGGTATCTGTGAAACTTATATTTTCTGACACTGCTTTAAAACACGCATAACTTTTTTACTACGAACTTGAAATGGAGCAAACTTGGTAGCACTAGAAAGAGAACTCATTGAACTGTAATTGTTTAGGTTCCGACTAATAATTTCTTATGTTATGAGAGATATGAATTCGACCCAAGTAAAATCTCATAGTGGAACTCTATCGGTAAGAAATTAAAGTTTTAACTCAACTTTGCAATAGGGGATTCTCGTGACCTTAATTCGTATCTAAAATCATTCCCACATTTAAAGTATTGACCTTAACTTTAAAGCTGATGGGTGACCTCTGAGGAACCCTAAACAGTCCATAAAGTCAGCACATACCATCTTAAGTCCCACTTAGGTGACTTAAATCCTGGTAGTCGTGGGCGGTTGGGCTACCTCCCCTAAATGGTTGTTGACCTCTAAACTGATCGTTTAGGGTTGTACATGTTTCATTTTGAGTTCTTAGACTTTCCATTTTTCCCTCTTTAACCTTTTTCAAAGTTTAAGGTGTTATACAGAAGATTTAAATTTTTCAGATTAGATTTGCGAGGTTTTATTAGAATGATTTGGATCTTAAAAAATTATGGGGTGTTACATTATACAATATTTTCAAAGTATCACTATAAAAATACTATATAGGCCAAAAGTACTAATTTCGATAAGTTTTTCTTTTTATTTTATTTGTTATAATCACAGAGAAAAAAGATTGTTTTAAATGGAGAAGAACATTAGGGGGAAATGTGTTGATGATAAAATTTGCACTTACATGAGAATATATATACAAACGATGTTTTTGCACAAAGCCCTGTCTTTTTAATAATTATCTACCGTAATTTGTATTTTTATAAGTTTAGTGTTAAATTATAATGGTTAACGAAATTATATATAGTTAATTAGCCTCTAACCTTGGGTCTCTTTTGATGAAAGATTATGGACTACCATTTTGGAGCTTCTGCAACTATATTCTACCTCTTTGAGTGTGTTCCAAACAATGGAAATAAGTGGGTCACTTAATTATTTTATTTTATTCAATAGGTATGTGAAAAATATTATCGTAATGTATTTGTATATAATTTATATAAATTAAAAAGGAAGTGAGGTTGGGTCCGGGTAGGGGTGTGGATGGGGGATACAAGGATGAGGTGTGTTGGAGGGTGAGGAGGACATAACCAATGTGGTACGCAACTTGCTTTTCCTGCATATATTAGAAGAGTTTTTCTCTTATTTTTTCTTTTGCATACCCAGTGCTCGAACTAGAGATCTCTAGTTAAGGATAGAACAATCTTACCATTACACTATAATCTATCTTGATGACAATCTTACCCATCCAGCCAAGTTACCGATCTCCACCATCATATCATCCAAATTACCAAGCTCCGTTTCCAAATTACCCAAATACTCAATCAAATTACCAAGCTCCATTTCCAAATTACCCAAATTCTCAATAAAGTTACCAAGCTGCATTTCCAAATTACCAAAATTCGCCTCATAACTACCAAGCCCCACAATATCCAAATTTCCAAACAACAGCACCTACTCACCGAAATCCTCCCAATTACCGTAAAGTACCTCCATCTTCATGAAATATTACAACCTTTCTTGTCAGGAGTTTTCAAAGAAGCCTTCTCGAGTCTTTACTCCTTTGGTTGAAAGTCGAACCAACTCTTTGAGAGATTAAAAGTGGCTGGTCTGATATGAACAATTGATCCAAAAAAATGTCAATGT
>NC_028643.1:39173145-39178145 GCF_001406875.1 Solanum pennellii | reverse complement strand
TCAACATATTTCTCCTATAAGTCATGCAGGTCCTAGCTATGGATCAGCAAGGCGAAGACCTTTATCTATTCACACTTTAAGTGATACTATGAGTGAAGGATTGGTTGAAAGGGTAAGAATAGACCCTAAAATTAATATTGTCCAAGCAACAGATAAGTTGTCAGATTTAGATCCAACTCAGTCTGAAATGGAATTCAATGTTGATAAATCAACAGATCTCAACGAAATTTGATTATGATGAGTCAACAATTGGATTTTAGTCCAGGATCCCTGGTTAGAAAACATATTCAAAAAGAATTTTATCATAAAAAATGGAACCAGTTTAGAACTTGGTTTTTTGAACTTATAGGCAAGATGATTTAAATAATATTTCTCAAGAGTTTTATGAAACTTGCGCTTTACATAATAAAATTATTTATTTTGTTCTGTGGTTTATAACTACTTATTTACCTTTGAATATAAAAGTTATAGAAAGAACTTTTAAAGAAAGTGATGGCACTATTACTAAAGTCATCTATCCTCCTCAAGCTCCGTTTATTTTACCAAATAATACTGGGTTAACTTTTTCAGCTTTTCAAAAGTTTATTCAAACAGATGTTGCCCAAATTACTATTCATGAGATTAATAATCTTATTTCTCAAAATATTAATTTGAGTTTATATTTTAAAGTTCTTGGAGAACATATTAGTTTTTTAGATAAAAAATTAGATGAATTAATTATTTTCGTAAAGGAATTTCAAAAGGGTCCAAAAGAAGATAAAGCTTCTACTTCAAAAATTTTTGTAAGTGTTCCTACTCATATTCAGCGTCCTATTGATACTGCTGATTTTAAAGTTAAATCTTTAATGATTTAGAAAATCTTATTGATAAAAAATTGTCTGGTTTAAGTTCAAAACCTATTACAGATGATTTTCCTGAATGAAATGTTGCTAAGATTGAAAATCAACTCCTTGGTATTCAAGATCCGAATTAGGATGTTTCGGAAGTAAATGCTCGAAGATTCAATGATGACTTATTATTATCCTCGTCCTACTCCCCAAGATGTGTTAGTCGAAGAAAGAGATTGAAATCAAACTAACACATCTTACAGTGGTAATGAGGTGTATGAATGGAATTTGGATGACTTGACTGAAAGATAGGTTTCCATTATGGTACATCGGATGTTGATGTACTCCTCAATTTATCGTCATACGAATCAGAATACTGATCATGCTATATGTGAAATGATTATAGCATCAACTCAGAGGATGGTGGGATAATTTCTTATCATCTGAAGAAAAGTATGCAATAACAAATGCATACAAAGAAGAAGTTAAAAGAGAACTAGGTACTGTGAAGATGGAAAACCAGTAGAAAAGATTACAACTCATAAAGTTGAAGATGCAGTTTATACTCTTGTTCTTACAATATTACAACATTTTAATGGAAGATTTTCTAATCAAAATGAGACAATTCAAACTTTATTAAATGGACTTAAATGTAACCATTTGGGATATTTTCGATGGTATAAGGATACTTTCATGAGTAGAGTTATGGATCTACCTGAAAGTAAATCAAGTTATTGGAAAAATTAATTTATTGATGGTCTTCCTTCATTATTTTCTGAAAGAGTTAAGAAAGTTTTGAGAGGAGATCAACCAGAAATCCCTTATGATAGATTAACTTATGGAAAGTTAATAGGGATTTGTACTCAAGAAGGATTAAATCTTTGTAATGAGCTTAAGTTGGCTCAACAGATAAAAAGAACTCAAATGTCTAAAAAATCTCAATTGGGAGATTTTTGTACGCAGTTTGGTGAAGGACCGTCTAGTTCTAAACTAAAGACAGGTCAAACTGATAAAAGACACCTACAAAAACATAAAAGACGTCATCGTTCAAAACGATACAAGGAAAAGAAAGAAGAAAAGAAAGCTCAAAGGAAAGCAACAAGGTTTGCCAGAAGTTTCTCTAAAAGAGATTTGAAAAATATTAAATGCTATAAGTGTGGACGTTTTGGTCATCTTGCAGCTAATTGTAAGGCCGATAAGTTTAAAGCTTTGGAGTTGGATGAATCGACTCAAGATAAACTCTATGAGTTATTATATGAATCAGATTCAGATTCAAATTCTTCTGGTTATTCTTCAGGTTATAGTACTGATAGTCATGTTGATAATGGTAATCAAAAATGTGTTAATTGTCCAGATGATAATTGTACTTGCGGACAAGATGATTTTTATAAATTGCAATCTCAGATGGAAGATTCTTATTTAAATAAATTACAACAAAGTTTTGAAGAATTAACTTTTAAAATGATTTCTTGTGAAAATGTTATTGAACTTTTAAAAGATGTTTCTGATGGAAATATTAGAAATAAAATTTTAGAAATGGCTTCTTCAAAATCATCTTCTTCAAAAAATTTTGAAAAAACAAAGAAGAATGAAGTTGAAGATTTCAATTACAATTCTAGTCCTTATTCTTTACAAAAAGTATTTTCACGACTTGAAAAGAAATGGCAGGATATTGTAAAAATCAGAGATACGTCTCTTGATGATTTAAAATCAGAGGTTGAAAACCTTAAAAAGGAGATTAAATCTTTAAAACAAAATCAGTTGATTAATAATCATCGAATTTCTCAATTGGAAAATGAAAAAGATATTTCTGTTTTTGATAAAGGTAAGGCTGTTATAGATGAAGAGATTGATGCATCTCTTAGTCCTAAATTTCTTGGAATGATGCAAATTGTTATTGCTCATCGTTGGTATATTAATTGCACCATTCTGATTAATAATGATTTTAAAGTTTCAAGCATTGCTATGATTGATAGTGGTGCTGATGTTAGCTGTATTCAAGAAGGATTAATTCCTTCACGATTTTTTCAAAAAACAACTCATATTGTTAAATCTGCTTCTAATCATGCTTTAGTCATAAAATATAAACTGTCTAATACTTGTAATTGCCAGAGTAAGGTTTGTATTCCTCACTTTTTCTTTCTGGTTAAAAATCAATTATATCCACCAATTATACTTGGTACCCCTTTTATTAATGCTATTTATCCCTTTTATAATTTAAATGTAAAAGGATTTACAGCAAATTATAATGGTAATACCATTAATTTTAAATTCATAACTGAACCTATTACTAGAGATATTAACTCTTTAATTCATTTGAAACAAAAACATATTGATTCTTTACAAATGAAAATTAATAGTCTGGATATTTCAGAATCTTTACAATCAACTAAAGTACAGGAATAAATTAAATTAATTTCTGGAAAAATGGCAGCTGATATTTGTGCAGATCATCCAAATGCTTTTTGGGACAGGAAAAAGCATATTGTGACTTTGCCTGATAAAGATTCTTTTTCTGAATTAGATATTCCAACAAAATCTCGCCCCTGTCAAATGAATGCAGAGTTAGTTGATTTCAGTAAAAAGAAAATTGATAGTTTATTACAAAAAAGGACTTATAAAACCCTCTAAATCTCCATGGTCTTGTACTGCTTTTTATGTTAATAACGCTGCATAATAAGAAAGAGGTGTTCCCATGTTGGTAATAAATTATAAACCTTTAAACAAAGTTTTAAAATGGATTAGGTACCCCATTCCAAATAAGAAAGATCTTCTTTATAGATTATATGATGCTAATATATTTTCCAAATTTGATTTAAAATCAGGTTATTGGCAAATTCAGATTTTAAGGAACATACTTATCGAACTGCTTTTAATTTTCCATTTGGTCAATACGAGTGGAATGTTATGCCTTTTGGTTTGAAAAATGCTCCTTCTGAATTTCAAAAAATTATGAATGATATTTTTAATCCTTATATGGATTTCATAATTGTTTATATTGATGATATTCTTGTTTATTCTAAAACATTTGAATCTCATATTAAGCATCTTGATATTTTCAAGAACATTGTTATACAAAATGGTTTAGTTATATCTAAAACCAAAATCAGTCTTTTTCAAACTGATGTGAGATTTTTGGGCCATCAAATTTGTCAAGGAAAATTAACTCCTATTCAGAGATCCATTGATTTTGCATCAAAATTTTCTGATGAAATTACTGTTAAAAACATGTTGCAAAGGTTTTTGGGCAGCTTAAATTATATTTCCTCATTTTATAAAAATTTATCTAAAGATCTTGCTCCTTTAACTGATAGGTGAAAGAAAGGTAAAAAATTACCTTGGACTAAAGATCTTACCGAATCAGTTAAATCTATCAAGCAAAGAGTTAAATATTTGCCTTGTCTTACTCTAGCAAATCCAAATTGGATTAAGATTGTTGAGATTGATGCTTCCAATATTAGTTATGGTGGAATCTTAAAGCAAGTCAATCCCCATGATAAAGTTGAATATCTTATTAGATTTCATTCAGGCAAATGGTCTGAATCTCAGCGCAAATATGCGACTGTTGCTCATGAAATGTTATGTGTTGTTAAATGTGTTTTAAAATTTAAGGATGATTTATATAATCAAAAAATTATTATTAGAAATGATGTTCAATCAGTCAAATATATGTTTGATAAAGATTTTAAACATGATATTTCAAAGTTAATGTTTGCTAGGTGGCAGGCACAATTAGCTCCGTTCGACTTTGAAATTCAGTATAAAAAGGGAACTGATAATTCACTTCCCGATTTTTTATCAAGAGAATTCTTATTTTCCTAAAAATTCTTATTATGTCTACTTACCAATATTTTCTAGGTAATGAAGCTCTTATTACAATTTTAATGGTTTTACCTTTTAATGCAGATTTAAAAGAAAAGACCTCGATATAATTATCGATGATTTAGTTCTAGACTTTTTTATATATGATTCACCATTTTCTGAACTTTCCCTTGCTGATAATGATTGAGAATTAGATATATCAGGATATTTTTATGAGTAGAGTTATTCATTTGTTAAAAATTTGCAGTATGGGAGGTACTGACCCTCCGCCATGGTCACATGTTTGTGGTCGTGGGGGGAAAATCAACGAGGAAGGGGAAGATCGTCCTCTTCACAATCTACAAGGTCGTC
>NC_028643.1:39162455-39163145 GCF_001406875.1 Solanum pennellii | reverse complement strand
CTTTTGGAACGAGACCCCCTCGACGGCCCGTCGTTCCCATGACGGTCCGTCGTGGGTTCCGTCAACTCACACAGTTTTTCCAGAAATAAAATCCGCTGCTCAAAACGAGTAAACAGGTCGTTACAATTCTGTCATCTGCTAGATATATTTCAATAGGTGTATCTATTCCTTCTCTGAAACAAGCTTTTATCAGTATTTCTGTTCCTCCTAAATGTACATATTTTATATCTGCTTTATTTTTTATATTTTGTATTTCTTTATTTATTATTCGTTTGTTTATTATAGGTATATATGCTTTTCCACTTGTATATTTACAATCTATTATGTCAGTATTAAGATTTTTTAATATATATCGCCAAGTTCAGAGAGTCGATTCCAGTACCCAAATTTCAGAAGTTTAAGTATTCTGGAACGAGACACCTGCGACGGTCCGTCGTGCCCACGAAGGTTCGTCCTGCAGGTCCGTCGCCAAGTTCAGAGAGTCGATTTCAGTACCCGAATTTCAGAAGTCTAAGTCTTTTGGAACGAGACCCCCTCGACGGCCCGTCGTTCCCATGACGGTCCGTCGTGGGTTCCGTCGACTCACACAGTTTTTCCAGAAATAAAATCTGCTGCTCAAAACGACTAAACAGGTCGTTACAATAGATACCAATTTACCCATCGTTCGTCCCCGAACGATCACGAGAAGAA
>NC_028643.1:39155245-39159512 GCF_001406875.1 Solanum pennellii | reverse complement strand
CTTGTGTCTTCTCTAAGATTGACTTGAGATCCGGTTATCATCAACTGAAAATACGGGCAACGGATGTGCCAAAGACTGCTTTTAGAACCAGGTATGGGCATTACGAATTTGTAGTGATGTCTTTTGGTCTTACGAATGCCCCTGCTGCGTTCATGAGTTTGATGAACGGGATTTTTAAGCCATATATAGTTCCTTTTTAATTAGCTAGCTCTGATCCAATTTTGGGTGGGGAAGGCGATTGAGAGAGAAAGAGTAGTGAAGAGAGGTTGATGAAAGATTGATGATTTTATTTATGAGGAGAACCCTCTATTTATACATAACAATCTTACATCTTTGGCCATTATGGCCGACAACTACTTTACACTTGGCCTTTTTACATTTGGCCGACACAATTACTATTTACTTTACGACTTTTATACAACTGGCTTTTTTAGCCGACGCAAAACGACAAAAATAAAAGACTGACACAATACTTTTCGAAAGTTAGCCCTTGAGACGTGCATGTGTGTGTCCTGAGTGTGCCTAGCATGTTTGAAGGTGTTTCGTGTAATTGTTTTGGGTGATACTGATGTGGAAAGTCCTTGAAATGTTAAGGTATATATTTATGTTGTAAACGTCCGGGTACGACTCCTCAAAGGGCCCCGCAAGAAGACCGCAACTAGGACCCAAAGGCTGTAGAAAAAATTGCCTTGGCAGTGTCAATCGACGAAGCCAAAGGACGGCTTGTCAGTCCATCAACAGCCCGCCAATGGTGAGGCGGCGATGGACACTTATCCTGGTGAAGGCTTAAGGCTGTTTTCAAGCCTCGGACCCAAATGAAGGCATGCAGTACGGTACATCGATGGACCTACTCGGCGTCGTTTTTGCCCGTCGATGGTTCCTGCAACAACTGCCATGCATACTTTTTAATTATGTGGTGAATGGGAAATTTACCCCACGTGCTAACCTGACCCTAGTCGGTTTATTTGGTTAGTTTTGGGTGTATTAAAGTAATCAAAACCGTGACAACCCCGTTCCCAATTCAATTCACACAAATTAGACTTCCCTCCAAAATATTCTCTCTAGAACCTCCATTGAAGGTTAAACTCAAGAAAATCTTGGAGATTGGATTTCCATGGGTTCTTCGTCATGTTTTAGAGGTTTTCTTCTATTTTAATGTATTTTGATCCTTCATCTCTAGTTAATCTTACATTTAGAGAGTTCCATTCATTGTTTTTCAATGCAAGTTCATGATTAAACTCCTCGTTCTTTGATCTAGCCATGGGTTCTTTCTCAAAATGTTTTAAAAGACTTCCTAATGATGAATTGATGTTAATTTGTTGATTGTAACGTGAATTTAAATCCAATTGCATGATGAACTGATATACCGTGGTTTCACGGTATTATTAATACTTTTTCCTTAAGTTTAGTGTGTCCAAAAGCCTTTTTGTGCTAATTTTTATATAAGTTTCTGTTTATTTTGCAGTAAATCTGTCCAAAGCTGAATGCGGAGATTTTGAGCAAAAAAATGCAGAAGAGACCACCTACGGAGCTTATGACGGTCCGTCGTGCTTGTGACGGTCCGTAGGTGGCAGCGTAGTGAAGCTGCTGAAGGAAGATGGGGAAGTCTCACCAAGTGTGGGGTTACGAAGCTTGTGACGGTCCGTCGTGTCTATGACGGTCCGTCCTGCAGGTTCGTCATGAAGTTCAGAGAAGTTATCCCAGTACCCAGATTCCAAGAGTTGAAGTGTTTTTGAACGAAGACCCTCGACGGACCGTTGTGTCTATGATGGTCCGTCATACTTGCCGTCGAGGGTGGTGAAGAGAGCAGCAGAAGAAATTGCACAAGTATGGGACGACGGAGTCCATGACGGTCCGTCGTGACCACAACGATCCGTCGCGTGGTCCGTCGCCCCAGCCGCGTTTTGGCAGATTTCCAGCAAACATAGTCCTTGTTTAATTAGGTTTTTATTTTTTTATAAATTGTTCGAAAAACCTCGTTTTTGAGGTTAGACTCTGTTAGGTTAGGCATCATATTATTAGACTCTTAGATTGTTAAACTCCGTATTGGTAAACATTGTATTGTGAGATTCTTGATAATCATTAGGCTTTTTGTGAGATTATTGATTACTTTGAGATTCTTGCAAGAGATTTTTGGTGATTAATCAAGAAAACTTTTGGATTTTACTCTTTCTCACTGAAGTAAGTACATGAACTCTTATTTAATATATTTGAATATTGTGTTTATGGCCATGAGTAACTAAACTCCATAACTAGGGTTGTGGGAACCATAGGCAAATAATGAGATAAACCCTAACTAAAATAACAATTCTAGAATAGTGTCTTGCATGTATTAATAATTCTTTCGCTTAGAAGTCTTTTTAACGGATGGCCAACGTTAGAACTCGCCTTAATGCTACTTGCCGGACCAAGGAGGTAGATAATAGGAAAAGAATTATCAACATAGATTTAGTGTATACTATCTAATAGGCTAGTATTGATTGGTACGAGGTAATAACTTAGTCAAATATCGAATACGATGCTTAATATGAGGTAAAGATAAGGGTTAGGACAGCAACACACGTAGCCGGACCAAGGTGCGGAGTGAGATTTTCTAGATGCCGGACCAAGGATTTAGAAATACATAACTTATCACTTTGCATGCAAGATACTAGAAAAGAATTGTTATAGTTAGAATTATCAAGTTATGAACCTGTGGGGAACACGTAAACCCTAGTTACTTTGATTAACTGATTAAAATCCAACTTTCAAACCCATTAAGTGTCTCTTTTAACTTCGTTAGTTATTTTTACTCATTTAGAAATATAAACCCCCCTTTTTATGTTTTTACTTTCCAAGGAAGTCATCAACCGAACAATAGTAATAACAGGTTGAAGTTAAGTCTAGACTATTTTCCTCGTGGGAACGATCCCAACCTCACTAGTTGGGTTATTTACTTGACACGACCGCTTTACTTCTTATTTGAGAAGTAAATTTGAGCGTATCAAATTTTGGCGCCGCTGCTGGGGAATATAGCTTTTAGATTGACTTGAACTTATTACTATAGTTTAGTTGATATTTTCTTGATTTTACTTTGTTTTATTGTTTTTGATATTTTTTAGAACTATCCTCTTTGTATGCTAAATACACGGAGAGGAAGAGAACCCTTGTTTCCCTACGATCACGAGCTAGACTGTACACTGCGCAATATGAATCGAAACTTGGGAATAAATGATGACGATCCAAACCAGAACATCCCAGCTCCGGTTGATGTTCATGGTCAGATGTTACTCGATGGTCCGGGTGAACACCAACAGAGGGGACAGAATCCCGCTCCACGGCCCCAAGCATACTACAGAGGGTATGATAACATAGCAGATTCGGATGGGCCACTGGTTTTGCCTCCTCTACCCACAGGCCACACCTTTGTGGTAACTAGTAGCCTGATTCAAATGCTCACTGCCAGAGGTTTGTTTTCAGGGCTACCTTCTGAGGATCCACATGCCCATAAAGCTAAGGTAAGGGCAGTGTGTAAAAGTTGTGTAGGAAGGAAGGCCTGACTTGGATCTAGATGTAATAGGGCTCAGAGTGTTTCCTCTTTCACTGACGGGAGAGGCTGCTATATGGTTCACGGAGATCCCATACAACTCAATCTTAACTTGGAACCAATTAAGGGATGTTTTCTTAGCACGCTACTATCCGGTCTCCAAGAAACTAAACCACAAAGACAGAGTGAACTACTTTGTGGCACTACCAGGAGAGTCAATTAGTAGTTCTTGGGATAGATTCACCTCATTCTTGAGAAGTGTTCCAAATCACCGTATAGATGATGAGTCACTGAAGGAATACTTCTATCGGGGACAGGATGATAACAATCAAGTGGTGTTGGACACCATAGCAGGTGGATCTTATGGGTAGTGTCCTTATGCTGAGATTACTGAAAAATTAGAAAAAATCTCCCGGAATAACAAAGCTTGGAGTACTAGGAAGTCTGATACAGGGAGAAACACCTTCGCAGTGCAGTCCACTCACAACCCAGCCACAGATGAGAATCGTGAAGAAATGGCTCAGATGAGAACTGAGCTTGGGTTGGTACTAAAACATGTCACTAGGGGTGCAAAAAAGATTAATGCAGTCAACTACTTGGCTAAACCACCACCCCCTAACGATGTATGTTATTATGCGGAGGACACTTCTGCAGTAAATGAGCAGATGGGGGGTTTCCGACCAAGCGCCCAAGTCTCAAATCAGGATAATTGGCGCCAAGGTCAAGGGAACCAAGGTCGGA
>NC_028643.1:39150121-39153169 GCF_001406875.1 Solanum pennellii | reverse complement strand
TACAATCGGGCTATTACATTTTGCGAAAGCATTATGTGATCTGGGGGCAAGCATAAATCTCATGCCCCTCTCGATTTACAAGAAGTTGGGTTTGGGTGACCCAAAGCCCACTGCGATGCGGCTACTGAAGGCTGATCGAACAGTAAAACGGTCTATAGGCATACTCCACAATGTGCTAGTAAAAGTGGAGTCATTCATATTTCCAGCAGATTTTGTTATTCTTGATTGCGAAGTCGATTTTGAAGTGACCATTATTCTTGGGAGGCCATTCCTTGCCACGGGGCAGATGAAATTTCGGTTGAACAATGAGGAAGTGACCTTTAATATTTGTAGGTCCATGAGGAAGAGTGGTGAGCTCCAATCGGCATCTACTATATCCTACAACATGGTTGAGACATTTGAGACACAAATAGAAGAACGTCTAGGTGTAGAAGCATTACCGGCAGTAATAATGAACTTTGATAGCGATTGCATTGAAGTGTATGAGTCATTAGTTGCGGCTCTTGACCGCGGTGATGTTCGGTTTAAACAGAAGAAATTTGAGCTTGATATGAAGAATCGCGAGTCCCCACCCGCGAAACCATCTATAGAGGAGGCTCCAAAATTAGAACTAAAAGCTCTCCCACCTCATCTCAGGTATGAATTCTTAGGAAATGGTGACACTTTGCCGATAATCATTGCATCATACCTGGATGAACAACAAGTTCAGAGTTTGGTGAAGGTATTAAAAAGGTTCAAAAGAGCTATTGGGTGGACTATTGCGGACATTATTGGGATCCCTCCTGGTATTTGCTCTCATAAAATCCAACTCATGCCTGATCATAAGCCGAGTATTGAGCACCAGAGACGCTTAAATCCTCCTATGCAAGAGGTCGTGAAGAAGGAAATCATTAAGTGGTTGGATGCCGGAGTACCCAATCGCCGATAGTAGTTGGGTATGCCCGGTTCAGTGTGTACCTAAGAAAGGGGGAATGACTGTGGTCCCCAACGAAAAAAATTAACTTGTTCCAATGAGACCGGTTACTGGATGGAGGGTGTGTATGGATTACCGTAAACTAAACTCATGGACTGAAAAAGACCATTTTCCTATGCCCTTCATGGATCAGATGTTGGATAGACTTGCCGGAAAAAGGTGGTACTGTTTTCTTGATGGATATTCGGGGTATAATCAGATTTCTATTGTACCAGAAGATCAATAGAAAACCACTTTCACTTGTCCATATGGGACCTTTGCGTTCAGAAGAATGTCGTTTGGGTTGTGCAATGCACCCGCAACATTTCAGAGATGTATGATGTCGATATTTTCTCACATGGTGGAGGATACTATAGAAGTCTTTATGGATGATTTTTTTGTGGTTGGTGATTCATTCGAGCGGTGTTTGACCAATTTATCTGAGGTTCTTAAGAGATGTGAAGACTGCAATTTAGTACTAAACTGGGAAAGGTGTCATTTCATGGTGAAAGAGGGTATTGTGTTGGGTCATCGCATTTCAGAAAAGGGCATAGAGGTTGATCGAGCTAAAGTCGAGGTAATAGAGAGACTTCCCCCACCGATCTCTGTGAAAGGTGTGAGAAGCTTTCTTGGGCATGCAGGTTTTTACCGAAGAATAATCAAAGACTTTTCAAAGATTGCACACCCATTGTGCAAACTGCTGGATAAAGATTGTAAATTTTGTTTTGATGAATCCTGTCTTAAAGCATTCGGTGAGCTAAAAGAAAAATTGGTGTCTTCGCCTATCATTATTTCTCCGGATTGGAACAGTCCATTTGAGGTGATGTGCGATGCTAGTGGGGTGGCTCTTGGTGTAGTATTGGGACAGAGAAAAAACAAAATCCTTCACCCATTTACTATGCTAGTAAAGCCTTAAATGAAGCTCAGAAGAACTACACAGTGACTGAGCAAGAACTCCTTGCAGTAGTTTTTGCTTTTGAGAAATTTCGCTCCTATTTGCTAGGTACTAGAGTTATAGTGCATATTGACCACTCAGCATTGAGATATTTGATGCCGAAGAAGGATGCGAAACCTAGGCTGATTTTTTGGGTATTACTGCTACAAGAATTTGACTTTGAAGTGGTGGATAGAAAAGGAACTGAAAATCAAGTTGCTGATCACTTGTATCGTCTAGAGGATTAAGCTATGAGAGAGTTAGGGGATAAGACTGACATTGATGATACTTTCCCCGATGAACATGTATTGGCTGCTTCACAAGACTTGATCCCATGGTTCGCAGATTTTGCGATCTATCTGCCTAGTGATATTGTTCCACCAGACTTGTCCGTTCATCAAAGAAAAAAGTTCATATACGATGTGAAGAAGTTCTTTTGGGATGAACCATACTTGTATAGGAGTTGTGCCGACGGGATCATTCGGCGTTGTGTGCCAGAATGTGAGATGTTGAGTGTGTTGGAGGCATGCCATTCCTCACCCGTTGGTGGACATCACAGTGGTATCCGAACCGCTCATAAGATATTACAATGTGGTTACTATTGGCCAACTCTTCATCACGATGCTCATGGGTTTGCTAAAGCATGTGACAGATGCCAACGAGATGGCGGTATTTCAAGAAAGCAAGAGCTCCCTCTAAACCCCATTCTTGTGATTGAGTTACTTGATGTTTGGGGTATTGACTTTATGGGCCCTTTCGTGAGTTCTCATGGAATGAAGTACATTCTAGTAGCAGTTGATTATGTATCTAAATTGGTCGAACCCATAGCCCTCGCAAACAATGAAGGGAAGAGTGTCACTACATTCTTGAAAAAGAAAATATTCTCTCGTTTTGGCACCCCAAGGGCCATTATTAGTGATGGGGGCTCCCACTTCTGCAACAGATTGTTCAAGGGGTTATTGGAGAAATACGGGGTTCTCCATAATTTGGCCACTCCTTACCACCCTCAAACTAGTGGGCAAGTTGAAGTGTCGAATCGGGAGATCAAACAGATGTTGTCCAAAACAGTGAACGCTAGTAGAACAGATTGGTCAAGGAGGCTTGATGATGCTATTTTGGCCTACCGGACAGCATATAAGACCCCCATAGGTATGTCTCCATA
>NC_028643.1:39147716-39149940 GCF_001406875.1 Solanum pennellii | reverse complement strand
GAGGCATACCATCTTGATGAAGTCTGAGTAATCAAGTGTCCCCAGTCGTGCCGCGACATTAAATCAGGCGCTTGCTGGGAGGCAACCCAATACTTATAGTCTTTTTAGTAATGGTAGCATTTTTCTACTAATAGATTTTAAATTTGCAGGCACATCACCATGAATTTCTGCAGAAAATTACTCTGCAGCAGTCACTGACGGATACATCGACGGACCGTCGTATTCCTCCGTCGTACCAGGTACGTTTTTTCTGTTAGTTTCAAACTAGGGCACACACGACGGAACCAACGACGGGTCGTCACAGCTGAGACGGACCGTCCTCAGGGAATCGTCGCGTGATTAATGAGGCATACTCGACCCGACCCGGTTGGAATTTAATATAAACTTTCATCATTTAAACTCCCCAACCCCTCATTTCACCCCCATTACTTCATTATTTCTACCATTATTCTCTCTTTTTCAACTTCCACAATCTATTCCTCTATCAACCACCGATCATTGCCCCCCACAATTTCCCAAAGCCCTAAAAGTGTTAATATACTAGTCGGAGTTGCTGCTGTGGGTGTCTGTCTGGCCACCGAGTACTTGTCTATTTGTTTTTCTCCATTTCTAAGGTATGTGTCTCTAATTTCTACTCATTTATCTTGCATTTTTGTTTATTAGTTAGTATTAGCTTAGTTCTTCGTCGTATGTTGTTTCCTTTATATGATGATGTCTAACCTAGGTTCAAAATGTTTTAAATTGCCATGTTGACAACCCTAGACATAGGTGCTTTTGCATTGCTAGTTTCCTAGGTAGTTGGGATAGACAAATGTAGGTCCAAAACACTACAAGTTTGATGTGGGTTCATCGGGGATGCATGGGGTACCCCCAGTTCTGTTACTGTTATACAGAACGAGACCCCGATGACGGACCGTCGTACCCACGACGGACCGTCGTAGGGCCTGTTCCAAAAGCCCTAGCACCCTGTCCCAACGGACACATGTGACGGACCGTCGTCTTCCTTCACAACCGTTCCGGTTGTCAGAGACCCTATTTCTAAGGGTCTCTCATTTTTTCCTATGTGTTTCAACGGACACATGTGATGGACCGTCGTCTTCACGACGGTCCGTCCTGCACAACCGTTCTGGTTGTCAAAGACCCTGTTTCGAAGGGTCTCTCACTTTTTCTAAGTGTCCTTCAACGGACACATGTGACGGACCGTCATACCCACGACGGTCCGTCCTGCACGACCGTCATGACGGTCAGAGACCCCTCTGCTAAGGGTCTCCATATTTTTTTGAAGTGTCCTACGACGGACACCTACGACGGACCATCGTACCTGTGACGGTCCGTCCTGCACATACCGTCATGCTAGTTAGAGACTCTCCTTCAGGGTTCTCTATATATACATAGTCTAAGTAAAACACGACGGACCTCATGATGGTCCGTCATTGTCACGACGAGCCGTCACCAGGCCTGTCGTGTGTCACTATTTCTATAGCAGTGACATACTATTTTCAATATTTTATTTCGTATGGTTTTGCTTGTCTTGTTTGCCACTACTCGTACTAATATTGATCCTTTACGGGTACTATCTACTATGGCACCCAAGCAAGACCAAATCTACGCACGCGGGCGATCAAAGTCTGTCGCCCCGTCTGCCCACATGGTCATCGGCTCTGATGATGAGTGTGACCCTGAGTATGTGCCCCCAGGCACTTCCACACCTTCCCGTGCTGCACGTGCTCCCAGAGCCACACCCAAAAAGGTGGCGTCCGGCGTAGTCACTGCCTCCCAGTTTGATGAGGAGCGCACACTGACCGGCACACCCTCTGGGTCAGCCACAAATGAAGAAGGAGCGTCTGGCTCCTTAGGAGTATCATGGTCCGAGGAAGCCTCTGGCTCTGCTGAGGTTCCCGCACCCGCCACCGCTGCAGCGTCGGCCTCGTCTGATGAGGCTGACAGTTCAGAATCTACATCAGGCTGACCAGTTCCGATACCCACCCCAGCCATTGACCAGCCCAACCGGTGGTGTGTCGACGTGCAATTACAAGTCTACTCCGACGCCAAGTTCCTCACTGATAAAGGAGTGATGACTCGAACACTCACCTGGGAGCGACGGGTCCTGACAGGGAGTCTCCCGACGATGCCTGAGATCCACAATCTCTTCACCAGGCATCGCTTGGAGTGGACAGCACGTCCGTTGGGACGTTACAGTGAAGAAATGGTCCGAGAGTTCTAC
>NC_028643.1:39146224-39147587 GCF_001406875.1 Solanum pennellii | reverse complement strand
GGACCCCCCTCACTGCCGAGTTTGACTACCGCTGGCAGATAGTTAAAGATTGCCAGTTCTTGCGCGAGCTATCACTGAGAGACACCACCAAGAGGTGGATGGCCCTGCACCTTTCAGTTGATGGAGAGGGTGCAGATTGGGTGACTGAGCCAAAGGGGGCCATCAAAAAGGCCAACCTCACTTTCACGGCGAAGTTCTTGTGGCTGCTTGTCCGTCACTGCCTTTCCAAAGCTGCAGATAATATCGTTACCTGGGATCGAGCAGTGTTGATGGCGGCGATGATAGCCGAGTTCGAGGTGGACTTCGCATGGCTTCTACAGGCAGTCATGCACGAGAGGGCATTCAAGGTCACTACTACCTACCCTTTCCCGTGCATGATCTTTGCTCTTTTTAGGTCCGCAGGTGTGCCCATATGGCACGTAGATCAGCTTAAGACCCCACAGGGCACTGTTGACGTCGGCCTCATCAGAGACGAGGCCAATGAGTTGGCTCCACGCAGAGGGCCCCGTCCAGAGCTGCCCCCACTTGCTGATGATCTTGCTGACATGGTAGCCCAGGCCCGCACAGGTACACAGGCGGCGTCCACTGACACTACCCCGGTCGAGTCTATCGCGGGTAGTAGCACTGCCCCGAGCTCCTCTAGCACAGCCCCTCTACCGGCACTGGTCCCGCTTGCTAGGGTCCAAAAACTTGAGGCGCAAATGGCCACACTTCTGCATCATATCCAGCCGTGGATGCAGAAGTCTATTACCGAGTCTGAAGAGCGCCTAGAGAGGAAAGTGGTCCAGTTTAAAGAGCGGAAGATCGCTGAGGTTAACATGCGCTTGGACGCCTTTGAGTTGAAGGTGCTAGGTCGACTATCCCCTCCGGTGGATGTGTCGACTCTTCAGGTTGTAGTCGACAGTCTTCGTGCAGACATCGACACGATCTTAGAGGCTAGGGTGCCGGAGTCTGAGGCCCCTTCCGTCGAGCCTGCTGAGGACACAGTGTTGGCGGCCCTTTTTGCTACATCAGAAATTCCACCACCTCCCCCTGAGAGAGTGCCAAGAGGCGTAGGGGTCGAGCAGAGGACGAGGCGCGAGCAAGGAAGAAGGAGCGCCGAGAGATAGAGGCTGCGAGGAGAGCCTCATTTGCTGAGGAGGAGGCGCACCAAATGAGAGCATCAGAGTTAGCGGCTGGGGCGTCTAGCTCCCGCACTGTGGAGATAGCAGGAGGCACTACTGATGGTGCAGTTGTTGCTGAGGACACCACTGAGGGTGTCCAGATTGCAGAGGACATGGGTTCCGGGGAACCGGACCCACCATCCTGCTGATCGACGGGGCTTTGCGCCACAGGTTTGCTTCACCTACCACTCTAGTATTTA
>NC_028643.1:39143864-39144454 GCF_001406875.1 Solanum pennellii | reverse complement strand
CATGGCAAAGCCATGAGTTGAGGGTGGCTATTATGAGGAATGCGCTGGAAAGTGGGGTTGAAAGAACAAAGAGAGAGAAAGCACAAAAGTAAAGTGACTCAAGAATTAGTTGAAAGAAATGTAAAGAAAAAATAAAAATACACAATAAATACAAGCAAGAAAAGAAGAGAGTCACTTACACAAATGAAGAAAGAAGAGAAAATAGCAAGGTAAAAGAATATGAGAAACTGGGCGAGATAAAATGATAGAAAGTGGAAAGTTTAGCCGAAATGTCAAGGAGGAAAAAAAGTCACTAAAATATACCTAAATATACCCTACCTGACCCTGAGCCTATGCTACTAGCTAAGAAAGTCCTATCGTGACCCTAAGGGTTGTATAGCGAACTTAAGGCAGTGAAAATAAGGGCAAACTTATTGCAATAGGTATGAATGAGTGTGACTTTGTTCTGAGAGTGAGTGTTGAAAAAGTAATCCTTATACTCAAACTAAAATCATTGTGTGAAAAATGAGGATTTTGATTTAAAGTGAGGACACTAGTTGCAATACCGAATTGTTAGCACCTCGGTGAGAAATTGAAGAGGATAGGTGTTA
>NC_028643.1:39122454-39143794 GCF_001406875.1 Solanum pennellii | reverse complement strand
AAGTATGGGACGACGGAGTCCATGACGGTCCGTCGTGACCACGACGATCCGTCGCGTGGTCCGTCGCCCCAGCCGCGTTTTGGCAGATTTCCAGCAAACAGAGTCCTTGTTTAATTAGGTTTTTATTTTTTTATAAATTGTTCGAAAAACCTCGTTTTTGAGGTTAGACTCTGTTAGGTTAGGCATCATATTATTTGACTCTTAGATTGTTAAACTCCGTATTGGTAAATATTGTATTGTGAGATTCTTGATAATCATTAGGCTTTTTGTGAGATTATTGATTACTTTTAGATTCTTGCAAGTGATTTTTGGTGATTAATCAAGCAAACTTTTGGATTTTACTCTTTCTCATTGAAGTAAGTACATGAACTCTTATTTAATATATTTGAATATTGTGTTTATGGCCATGAGTAACTAAACTCCATAACTAGGCTTGTGGGAACCATAGGCAAATAATGAGATAAAACCTAACTAAAATAACAATTCTAGAATAGTGTCTTGCATGTATTAATAATTCTTTCGCTTAGAAGTCTTTTTAACGGATGGACAACGTTAGAATTCGCCTTAATGCTACTTGCCGGACCAAGGAGGTAGATAATAGGAAAAGAATTATTAACATAGATTTAGTGTATACTATCTAATAGGCTAGTATTGATTGGTACGAGGTAATAACTTAGTCAAATATTGATGTGTTGAGTTTCACCTGTCATGGTAAATATATATTTCCTAATTCAGATTAAATACCAATTCAGGTGTAGCCAAGGAAAATAGTAGATCCACGTGGGAGGGGCTGTGAAAGTTTATGTTACTTAGTTTCGGTGTTACGTCCAATATTTCTTCAAGTTGAGTAAATTAGAGGGTTATAGTACTTAGAGAATATGCTTGAGATGGTAATCCAAGAACTTGTTACGTTTTATCTTAGTATGCCAATTACAATTAGGATGTTGGTTTGATGAAGGATTGTCCAAACTTTGTATTTTATTAGAACGTTTTGTTTTATTCACTCTTTGAAATTGGTGAAAAATGGCGTAATGAAACAGTAAATAAAGTGCCTTATGAAATACAAATCCTTGTTAGGATGTTTGATCCAGTTCATGTGCTGAATTAGCACATGCTCTAAATCGATTGCTCCACTCTATATGAAGTTCTTTATTCCAAACCAGAAAAGGTTCATGATCAAACATTATCATATGGTAAACGAAAAGATTTGGATGTGATTTTCACGTGTTCTGCAAATAAATCATATAAGGCACAACTTTTTTACTATGTAATCTGTAATTTGCAATAGTGAACCTGAAATATTGAACTGTAATATGCATTTGGCAATATGGAATCTGAAACCTACAATTTGGAGCTCATGTAACTTGTAGTCTGTAATAATAAGGAATATGGAATTGTAATTTGGAAATCAGAAAAATGTGCAGTCTGCAATTTGCAATCTGGAACTGCTCCAATCTTGAATCTGGAACTTCTTGCGTCTTCTGTAGCATGCTGCTGCAATCTGATTTGGTTGTTCTTTTTAAATGTGTAGGGAAATTAATGTAAACGAATTTGAAGGGTCACAACAAGTCAATTTGATCTCATTGAAATGGATGAAAGAAGAGTTTTTGAACTATATTAAACGTTTAAATACATTATATTCGATCTTGTGAAATATATTCATTGGTGGAATATACTGAACTATTATAAGAGTACTTTTTGAACTATTGTGTATGCATTCAGAATATTACTTTATAACTATGCGTATGTACACAACACATATTATGTTTTGAAGTTTATGGAAAATCTATAAATTTGAATTACTTATTAGCTAATTTAATGCTTGAGATTATTTATTGGAAAATAAAATTGGTATATTTAATTAGAAATTGTGGCATATAATTGTGTATGCATATGGGAAAAGACTACACTTCAAAGTGTTGTCATATATTAGACATAAAAGGCAACAATTCATAATTTTGGACAATATGGTAGCAAAGGTCACACTTAAAAGTGTCGCTGGTAAGGCAACACTTTTAAGCGTAGCTGCAAGTGTGGCCTTTTTGCCTATTAGGCTACGCTTTAAAGTGTTGTTGCTAAGGCCAGACTTTTAAGCGTAGCTTAAAACCGTGGTCTTTTTGCCTTTAAGGCTACGCTTTAAAGTGTAGCTGATAAGGCAACATTTTTAAGCGTAGCTGCAAAAGCGTGGCCTTTTTGCCTTTTGGTAATGCTTTTAAGGCAGATGCTAAGGCAACGCTTTTAAATTGTTGCCCAAACTCTAAGGTTACGGGGCTTTCATCCACCCCTGAAAAAGTGTGTCATGAAGTAAAAAAGTGTTGCCTTTTATCAAAGGTCACACTTTTTCATAGTTTAGGCCACACTTTTCTAGGGTGGTTGTAGACATAAAATGTTGTAGTGATCTCGACTCTATTGTAACTGACTTATGGTTTCGTATAGGTTTAATTGTACTTTAGATACTGCCTACAATGTGTTATGATGATGAAATATGTGTTGTTCTCTCAATGTGGATAAATAGTTGAAGAACTTGATCTCCACTTCTTATAGATTGGTATTCACTGTAATATAGACTGTACAAGGCATGAATGTATGATTTCGTCTATGAAGAGATACTTGTAGCTACTGCCCTATATGGTATTTTGATGAAGTAAGGAGGTTGATCATTGATGATCCATATAAGGAAAAATTGGTGAGAGATCAACTTTCTGTCACGTTCTATAGATTGATGATGTAGTGGACTTAATATGATCTTAATTTTGTTATGATTAATGTATGATCTTAATATAGCTCATATAGTTACACCTATAGACTTATGCATTGATATATGAACATGTGTGACATTAATATGTTATGTGAAAGGTTTGCTCACATATAAGTATACACACACATGTATGCTAATCTAGTCTATGGAGGGGACTTTAAAGGTGTGCTCAAGTGTACCCTAAACTAGATAGGTGCTTACATATGACATGTCCATGTGAAAGGGTTTCTAACATAATTTAGGTTAATGAACTATCATCTATGACCTATGAGTGAAGAATTTGAGGAAAATCTCCTAGAGCCTACATTTTATAAGTAATGTTAATAAACGATTTTCAATAAAGGGAACTTAGCTAGCACCGAGTGAACTTGAGAATGAGAGGTGTTGGCTTTCCTTGGGGGAAAATTGACCATTGGGTTCTCATAAGGTGTTGACTTCCCTTGGTGGAACACTCACCTATGGTTCCACATGATTTGTTGACTTTTCTTGAGGAAGATTCAACCATGGTTTCTCATGAGATGAGGTCCAATGCTAATGAGCATATAGAGGGTTATCTATATCTCTTAGTTCCATAAACTATGCATGCCACATAGGATCTAGCAAGTGAATTCACATAGTATGCTAGCATGTGTTAATATTCTACCTTTTGCTAGGTAAGAATACCTTCCATTGGTGTAAGGCTCTACAATACCAAATTCCATTTGTAGCACCCATGGTCTTAGTGTTGGATAAGGCTGTAGTTTCCCTAAAGTAAAATGCACAATGGAAGTAAAGTAAGGACCCTAACTAGGATAACCTAAGGGTAGTTTCTTTGGGTAGGTGGGGGTATGGGACTTCACCTATGAATTGGACAAGTTTCTCTTGTGGGAAGTCTTAGGAAGGTGTTCTAATGCATGTGTCTATGTAAATGTTTCTTATGCAGACTTTTTAGTCTTGTCTATATGATGAGATCTTCCCATTAGTTCATGATGTTGGTCTTATTAACTATGTGAATGAAGGTCCTACTTGGGTTATATGTAGTTGACTATAGTATTATAATGAAGTGTGTACATGTTTTGATGCTTATGGTCTTATGATAAGTTTACTAAGTATGTGTTAGGTTATGGAGCTTCACATGTTCATTGCACTAGTTGACTTAGGATAGGATTGTGATTAAGGTTATTGATTATTGTTCACTGCAATGCCTTTAGGGTCTTAGACTTGAAAGTGTCTTGTGATGTGCTATATTTCTATGATGGTATGTGTTGATTTATGTAGGTTGTATGTATGCTTTATTTTTGGCCTTAAGGTGATGCATTGCACCAAGTAGCACTAGAGGGGTATTTCAGAAGTTAAGAAATTAAAAGAAAGGAAGCTTACTGTAAAGTGCAAAAAGGCTACTGTAAAGTGATGCCAACTGTGACTTAAGTTCTATGTGTGATTTTATATGATGTTTGGCCTTCGAATATGTCTATATGAAATATGTAAATAATGTAATGCTTATTTTATAAATGTTTTATGAAGATTTTCTCAAAAAGGCATGAAGTATGATTTCAAGAAAAATATCACTTTTAAATGCATTTCGTTGCATGGTTGCCATACTTAGTGCATACATGTACTAACTCAAGGAAAAGTATCCTTAAGTCCAAGAATGTCCTAATGTATAGCTTACTGTAAAGTCAATGTATTATTGTATTTATGTATCATATTGTCGTGTCCCCAAAGTAATCTAATGATGTTGAGTATAACATGACAAAAAAAAGAGACTATAATATTTAACTATGTATTATGATATTCCTTATATATGAAAGTGATGTTCTAGCAAATGATGTGCTAAGAAAGTTTTAAATTTTCCGCTAAATTTACCTATGAGAATGCGATTAATGATAACTATAGGCTCGTATAAGACCTTCGAGTGGTCAAGTACTCCATGCTACTTATAGGGGGTGCTCCCCGGTCGTGACAAACATTGTATTAGAGCGTAAAGTTTATGAAAGTGGTTTTAAGTTGCAAAAGTCTTATATTGCCACGTGTAGTAGAGCCCCGATCATTGGTGTGAGTCGCGACACATCTATGAGCGAGACAATATAGGACGATAAAGTTTCCCTTGTTCATCATTCTCATGTCGTACCATAAAACTTAACTCTATAAGATCTCTCTCTTATGTTTTCTTGTTTAGTTGTCCTTTAGATGCGACTGCTTGGATGTGACGATACTCTATGCTTGAGGGAGAAAAGTTGATATTTGATGTTTATCTTGGTTTTATGAGTATGTGTGAAGGTGAATTTTTTATGCTTTGATTATATGACGCCAATTATGGTTATGTGTGTGAAATATGAGAAATGATATGTTATGTTGATATGATGCCCTTTGTTGCTATATATGAGAACTATGTGGAATGGCATGTTTTGTTAAGAATTATGTGTCATGGTATAGTTAAAGCATGTTCGAAGTAATTATAGTTAAAATGAGTCTTCTTTTGGAATGACATGCTACTATATGACTTTGCGTAATAGTAGCCTAATGTTATGATTGCAGTTTGAAATTCTTACTGACTACCTATGGAAGCATGCTTCCCTAAGTATAGGTATAATGGTTCAAATGTTGCCTTTGTTTTTATGTGTGAACCTTTATGATTGTTTTAAATGGATTGGAATCTTTTGTTTAAGCTTGATCCTAGAAGTAAGGGTAGCATGATTATCCTTGTAGGGTGATGATGTGGGTTTGATTGACCTAGAAGTTACCTTACTCTAGTATTGAAAGAAAAGAAAGAGGTCTTATGGCTAAGCCTCTATTCTTTCCCCTAATTTTGTATGACCTTTGTGTCTATTGCATTGTATAAAAACCTTATGTGGTTGAATAGTATGACCTAACTTGATAATCGGGGGATAATTTGCCTAAGATGATAAGGTTTAGAATGCCTTTGGTGTTGCTATGTTCACTTACTGTATTTCCTTCTAAAGTGGTAATTACTTTTAAGTGATTAAAATGAAGGTTGATATGTTAAGATCCTCTTAAGGTTGGGTTAGGTTTCTCATAATTGCGTTTACCCTAAGTGGGGGATGGTGATGGAGTAGAAAGGTTGTAGATATTTCTACCTTGTTCTTCTATTCTTACTTGAGCATGAAACTAATGAATTCTTAGTAATCTAATTCATGATACGAGTCTTGTATGAAGGTATGAGTTGTATGTTCTCCATATTCTATATATGACTTAACTAAAACTATATTAACCATGTTTTGAAGACTCTAAGTTTGAATTAAAAAGTATTTTTGACTAAGTTTATGTTTCTCATGTTGATTGTGCAACTTTATATGCTAGTTCAACATTAAACTTTATGGATAAGGTACGGAGCATGTTTGAAGTCACTCTTAATGTGTAATGTTTAGCCTTCAAATGAGGAATTGAGCCTCTTTAAAATGAAAACTGTTGAGTCTCTTGAAAATTATGTGACATCTATGATTTTGGAAGCATGATTGTAGGTTCACTCTTTAAAAGTGATGGCATGTTTAGCTAATGTCCTTGTGTGTGCCTATGAATTGTGAGATTGTTCCAAATTGATTCATGTTTATGAAAGCTAGTGTTAGGCTAGAAATTGAAATTATGTGAAATGGCTTCCTATTGTTGTGATTTTTGTGGTGTGATTTACCATTTTAATTTCATTTGGAAGAAAAATATGAGCATGCTTTGGTTAAAGAGTTGAGAAATTCTCATTTAACATGAATAGAGCATTGTGCATTGCTTGGCTATGAACTCGTTAGACATGTAATTATGTTGAGGAGAAAGACATTCCTCCACGGACACAACAAAGCATGGTATAGTTGAGTATGGCCCTAATGGCAGCATGTCTAACTAATAAAAATCCTTGTTGATTCAATTGACTCAAGTCTATGTGCATTGAAGTATGAATGCCTAATTAGTCTCTTGAGTGTTGTTGAAATAGGCCTACGTGTAATCTTAAATGATAAACTCTTAATTAAATGAAGTGTAATGACCATGTTATGATTAGGAGAAGAATGTTCCTCCTATGAACATGACAAGAACCTTTGTGTTTGATGAATTAAAGAGTGAGGAAATAAAGGTTTTGCTTGCTTGTGTTGCATGGGGTGCTAAATGATTTGAAGTTGTGTTCCTTGTTAGTTAGTCCATTAACTTCTAAGTGATGATGTTATGAATATTTTGAGTTGCTCTATGATTCATTGAAGTCCTTCTTGTGATTAAAGTGTTCTAAGTGTCATTCGATGAAGAATGTTCCCAAGTGGGGGATATTGTAAGACCCCCAAAATGAGTTATGATTTCTAGAGCAACACTTGTGCCAATAAGATTTTTAGCACTTTAATTAAGTGTTTTAAAGTATGCATGGGTGATTTGAGGTCATTTTGAAGTCAAACGTCAAGGGACGACCAATACGTTGACGACTAGTCACAAAGAGGCCTTATGTATTTTAATGTGTTTTTGTGTGTGTAATTCTTTATATGAGTAATGATGATTTTTATAGGAATTATGTTGAGTTTCATGAATTTTATAGGTCAACCATCCAACAATGTTGATGAGGTTCGAAATTTAGCCCTTGAGACGTGCATGGTATTTCTTGAGTGTGCCTAGCATGTTTGAAGGTGTTGCGTGTAAATGTTTTGGGTGAAACTGATGTGGACGAAGCCAAAGGACGGTTCGTCACTCCACAAACGGCCCGTCAATGGTGAGGCATCGATGGACACTTAGCATGGTGAAGGCTTAAGGCTTTTTTCAAGCCTCACACCCAAATGACGGTCTGCAGTACGGTCCATCGATGGACCTACTTGGCATCGTTTTTGCACGTCGATGGTGCCTACAACAAATTCCATGCACACTGTTTTAATTATGGGGTGAATGGGAAATTCACCCCACGTGCTAAACTGGCTAATGTAGTTCAATGTATCTCGACTGTATGGTAATTGACTTATAATTTCATATAGGGTTAATTGTAATGTATCTACTTCTAATAATGTGTTATGATGATGAAATAGGTGTTGTTCTCTGAATGTGCATAGATACATGGAGAACTTGATCTCTACTTCTTATAGATTGGTGTTCACTATAATATCGACTCTATAGGGCATGAATGTATGATTTCATCTATGAACAAATACTTGTTGCTACTGCCCTCTATGGTATTTTGATGAGTTAAGAAAGTTGATCATTGATGATCCGTGTAAGGATGAATTTGTAAGCGATCAACTTTCCTTCATGTTCTATTGATTTTGTGTGTGTGTGTGTGTGTGTGTGTGAGTGAGTGATTGGATTTACGTGGTGTAACAATATCCCCCCTTGGCTACTATTCGTTCTCGAATTACTATTTAAACACTTTTAGAATTAACGACTCAAGACTACCAGCCCAACCAACACAAGATAAAAATTCCACAACAAAAGAGGAAACATCAACTTCCAATCATGCACACATTTCATCACTTCACATTATGCAAGGAGAAATTTCTTTCTCCATCTCATATAGTTCAACATTTTCAATAAAGAGCCAATACATCATTTTATCACTTCACACTTGGAACAATTTCATAACAACAAATACCACATGAAGTAAACTATGTCAACCATATAATCAAGATTTTTAAGTATGAAGAACATATAGTTCAAGGCACATATAAAACATAAGTTCACACAATAACATGCATAATCAAGGGAAATCTTGGAAGTTAAAACACATATAATTCTCAATAAGACAAAATAGAAGGAAGTACTAACCTCAACCTTGACTAGAAGAGGAAGGACAAAGATGAGGATATCGAGACATCATATTGGTCTCGGCTTCCCAAGTAGAACTTTCTATAAGACGATTCTTCCAAAGAACCTTTACAGAGGCTACTTTCTTACTCCTCAAATTCTTCACTTTTCAGTATTAAATCTCAATCGCGACCTCTTCATTGGAAAGGTTAGCATCCAGTTCTAAGCCTTCTAGGGCAAGGATAAACACTAGATCGCCTATTCACTTTTTGAGCATTGATACTTGGAACACCGGATGCATCGGAGCAAGCTCAATAGATAAGGCAACACTTCAGATGCGTTTCAAAACCTCATATGGCCCCACATACCAGGGACTAAGTTTCCCCTTTTTACCAAGCCTCATCACCCTTTTCATGGGTGATACTTTCAAATAGACGAAGTTACGATAAACTCAAGGTTCCTTTTACTATTGTCGGCATATGATTTCTGCCGGCTTTGGGCTGTCATCAATATATCATTTATGACTTGGACTTTATCCACAACCTCATAAATTACATCAGGACCTATTATAGCAAACTCACCTAACTCAAACAACCAAATCGGAGATTTACATCTCCTCCCATAAAGTACCTTAAGGGGTTCCATGGCGATACTTGAGTGATAGCTATTATTTTAGGAAAATTCAATCAGTGGTAGATGGTCATCCCAATTACCCTTCTAGTCAATGACACATTCCCTCAACATATCTTCTAGTGTTTGGATGGTTCGTTCCTCCAAACCATCCTTTTTTGGATGAAATGTCATACAAAGTTTCACCTTGATATAAAGCCCACTTTGAAATACTTTCCAAAAATGAGAAGTAAATTGAGTACCCCTATCCGAAATGATAGACAAAGTAACTCCATGCATTCTCACAATCACCTTGAGATACAATTTAGAATATTTCTCTACCGAATAAATAGCTTTTACGGGAATGAAATGGGTTGATTTGTTCAACCTATCAACAATAACTCTGATCTAATCATTTTACCTTCGTGTAAGATGCAAACCCACAATGAAATCCATATTGACATCTTCCCACTTATAAGCATGAAAAGGTATATCTTGAGTTAACCCTCTCGGTAATTGATGTTCGACCTTAACCTATTGACAATTAGGACATTTGGCCACAAATCCACAATATCCATCTTCAAACCATTCCACCAATAGATCTTTTGTAAATGACTATACATTTTGGTGGCACCATATGAATAGAATATCGGGAACCATGAGCCTCTTCAAGAATTTGTCCTCTTAAGTCATCAACATTCGGAACACACAACCTACCTTGGTACCTAAGTACCACATCCCTCAAAAGATTTACTAAGAACCGATTCCTTCAACTCCATTAATAGAGGATCAAGATGTTGCTTAGATTTCACTTTAACCACTAAAGATTATTCAAAGTTATGATGCACCATGAAACCCCCGTTTGGAGAATCTTTAAGTCGAATACCCAACCGGGCCAATCTATGCACATTTTTTACTAACTGTTTCTTACCATTGGCAACATGGGCTACACAACCCATAGACATCCGACTCAAAGCATCCGTAAAAATGTTGGCTTTCACAAGAAGGTAAAGGACACTCATATCATAATTTTTCAATAGCTCTAACAACCATGATTGTTGAAGATTAAACTCTTTTTGAGTTAACACATATTGGAGACTCTTATGATCGGTGATCATATCTACATGCACTCCATATAAATAATGTCTCCCTATTTTTAAAGCAAACATTACGACCGCTAGTTCAATGTCATGAGTTAGATAATTCTTCTCATGTACATTGAGTTTTCTAGAGGAATAACTATTACCTTACAATGTTTCATGAGGACAAAACCCAAACCTACTCGAGAAGCATCACATTAAGCAACAAACCTTTTGGTACCCCGTGGTAAGGTAAATATCGGAGCGAAGGTAAGCTTATCTTTCAATTTTTCGAAGTCTTTTTCACAAGAATCCATCCATTCAAACATAACTTTATTTTGGGTTAGGGTAGTCAACGGAGAAGAGATAGATGATAATATGTCAAAAAAACTCATATAATACTCCGCAAACCCAAGAAACTTTTAATATCGGTGGGAGTTAAAGGTCTAGGTCAATTTTCAAAAGCCTCCATCTTTTTTTGATCAACCTCAATACTCGCACTAGAAACAATGTGACCAAGAAAATTAACCAATCTTAGTCAAAATTAATACTTACTATATTTAGTAAAGAGTTTATTCTATTGAGGACTTGTAATACTATCCTCAAATAACTTATATGTTCATCCTAACTCTTGAAATATACCAATATATCATCAATAGTGAAAATTACAAATGAATCAAGATAATTCTAGAACACCCTATTCATAAGGTCCATGAAAGCCACCGGGGCTTTTGTTAGTCCATAAGACATGACTAGGAACTCATAATGACCATATTTTGTTTTGAATGCCTTTTTAGGAATGTCAACTTCTTTAACTCTAAGTTGATCACTCGACCTCAAATCAGTATTTGAAAAGTAACCTACCTTGGAGTTTGTCAAACAAATAATCAATTCTAGGAAGAGGATATTTATTCTTTATAGTGACCTTGTTCAATTGGCGATAGTGAATACACATTCTATGAGACCCATATTTCTTTTTCACAAATAATAATGGAGCGCCCCATGGAGATGTTCTTGGTTGTATAAAACCCTCGTCTAGCAAATCTTTAAGTTGAGCTTTCAATTCTTTCAATTTGTCCGGAGCTATCCGGTAAGGAGGAATGAAATGGGTTTAGTATCTGGCGTCAAATCAATGCAAAAATCTATTTTCTATTCGGGAGGAATTCTGGGTAGGTCATCGGGGAGGACTTCAGAAAATGCTTCACTATGGGGATCGACTCTATAGGATGAGCAGACCCAAGGTCCTTGACCCTTACAATATGATAGAGACATCCCTTAGAAATCATCTTACAAGCTTTTAGACATGAAATGGTTTGACCTCTAGGTATTGAGTTTGCCCCTTTCTACTCTAACATGAGTTTGTTAGGAAATTGGAATTCAACTACCCTTCTTCTACAATCAATTGAAGCAAAATAAGCATCTAACCAATTCATCCCCAATATGACATCAAGGTCTAACATATCAAGTTTTACCAAATCAACCAATGTAATTCTATTGGAAAATAATATGGGACAACTCCTATAGACTCTTTCATCAACAACAGAGTCAACCAGCAGGGTAGAAACTGAAAAAGATTCAACTAAGACATCGTGGAGCACATCAAACTTCATAGCAACCGAAGGAGTTATATAATATAAAGTGGAACCGGGATCTAGAAATGCCTAAACATTAATTGAAAATACCTACAACATACCGGTAACAACATTGGGAGAATCCTCTTGCTCACCCCTAGATTTGAGAGCACAGAAGTAGTTCCTCTTAGAAGAATTGGAGTTAGAACCACTTGCTTGTTATTGGTTACTCTCCCTTCCTTGTGTCTTGGCTATGGGATAAATTTTCACCATATGGCCACTCTTTCCACAACAAAAAAAAATTTCTGTTCCCACTTAACATTTTCCCGAATGCTTCTAACAACATTTGGCACAATTAGGTTTCTCTGTTTGTGAACCACAACCTTTTCCTCCTTAAGGCTTAGGGTTAGGAATCTTATCCCTTTAACCATTGAGAAATTATAAGAAACATGGTTGGAGAATATCTTCTTAAACTTTGGTTTGTCTTTGATATAAAACTTATCCTGATAAGTACCTCCATTATAGGGCCTTGCCCTCTTAGCATCCCTATTTTTCCTGTTAAGACTACTCTCCTCAATTTGTTGAGCATGAACCATCAAATGAGATAAATCCATGTCATTGTGAAACATTGTCGTACGGCAATCTTCCATAAGATTATCGAACATACTCTTCACAAAGCGAATCATTTCGTCACTCGGGTTAGTCACCAAATAAGAGGCATATTTAGACAACTTAATGAATTTCAAGAAGTATTCTTGAACACTCATACCTCCTTGGAGAAGTTGATGAACTATTCCACTTTTTCCTCTCTTTTCTCCCTTGGGAAGAACCTATCATGATATTCCCTCTTAAAGACTTTCCAACTTATGGGACACCCTCTCAAAGCCCTATTGTCCTTCAATTGAGTGTACCAAGTTTGAGCCACATCCTTGAGTTGATAAGAATCTAGCTCAGCCTTCTCATTTGAATTCACTTCCATAGCATACAACTCTTACAAACCTCATCAATAAAGTCTTGAGGATCTTCATTTACCTTAGATCCAAAGAACATTGGAGGGTTCATCATAGTGAAGTCCCTCAAAACAGAAGTTGTGGTACTAGCATTTTGATTTACACGGGTGCAACTTTTCGATATGCTTGGGCCGTCATAGATTGAGGTTGAGTAGTTACGTATTGAGCTTGAATATACATGACTTTAGTCAAGTTTAGCAAACCCACCCTTACTTCTCCATCCGACATAACCGGTGCATTGATCGGAGCTTGGACACCTAAAGGAACTTGATCTTGATGTGTATCATTATTGTCTTGCGGAAGAAGTCCCATATTCACAACAACTTCTTTAACTCTTCTTGCGATTGCCTTTCTAGTAGTCATAACCTATATCCACAATAAAAAGATTAGAAGAAAAGGAGACATATTTAAGAATACCAAAGAAATGATAATTCCCTAAATGTCACATAGCCTCTCACTCATAAGTGTGGCGCACTTCACAATTATAAACAAGACACTACATAGACATAGTTTTGTCAGACATCATTCTTAAGATTTATTCAACCTCATGCTCTTATACCAATTTTTTCATGAATTGAGTGCAACCCCTAGTCGTAATCGGCATCTTCTTCCTCGAAGAGGCCTTAAAAAGGCCCTTAAGATAAATTATTTAATCATTGATAGAATAAAAAGCGGAAAATGAAAAATTTTCATTTGAAGTTGAACTTCACTTCACATATATTAAAATAGAATCTATAATTGTCTCACACAACCATCTAAACATAAGAATATGAGAAATGGGACTTATCCCTTACATCATTACAATCTTATAATAGGAAATACAATAAAGTCTTTGTATAAGGAAAATGAAACTAGAATAAATCATCTCTATCCTCGGACATGATGACTCCCCAACTTGGGGATAGCAATCCAAATGCTTCAAAAAAGGAGTAGAAACTCTTCAATGGCCCAAACCTACACTTTGTGTAGAAAATAGAAGAGATATGGGTTAGTACAAACCACATGTACTAAGTATGGATACATATGCAAGTAAAATATTTATAGATATACTAAAAAAGACATTTGTTATAAACAAGCTAAGTTCAATTTAAAAGCCTTTATGCACATTCCATGAATATATACAAGTCATATTACAACAACAATAAGACAAATTCATATTCATGAATAACATCATAACAAAACCATAATCAATATTTCATGTTGAGAGTATATTTCATCATTACATCACAACAACTTACTCACAACCCCAATCCAAGACTACTAGTGCAATGTGTATGTGAAGCCCCATAATCTCATACAAACTAAGTAAACAAGCAAAGAGACCATAAGCATTGTTTTTCACCTCATACGTCATCATAACAAGTGTAATTAAATTCATGCATAACAATTTAGTCCAACATCATGTATGTCAAGTAAAAACAACATCATACATATCATATGAGACCAACATAATATATTTCATATACACATAAACAACCCACCCTTGAACTCCCTTCAAAGTCCACTTTTGAAATGTATAGGTAAAGACCCATACATTTACCTACACTAAGTAACACCCCATAAGTAGTCCTAGTTAGTGTTCATCTTATTACTTTCATTCATTCATTTTAACTTTTAGAAAACTTTGACATAACTGACATAGACGATGTGAACTAACGTGGAATATGGTGTAATCCCCTCACACTGAAATGAGGGTGTACTACTTGCCAAGGTAAGACATATACATTCATATAGCATCTAGGTGAATCCACTAGCTAAGGTTCCCATGGGCGCACATAATTAAGGAACTAGGAGGTTGTTATGAGAAATCCACTTTATGCTAATTCACATTTTAGTTTCACCCTCATGAGAACATTGGGTGAACCTACCTTCGTTTTGCAAGGGACACCTCTCATTGTCAAGTTCACTCAGTGTTAAGATAAACTATCTTTTTGAAGTATCTTTAAATATTATTATAAATTAACTCATAACATAAGACTTACGAGTATAACCCATCAAATAACATTTTCATTGCATGTAGGTTATAGGATGAGAAAGTCCTTTAATCACAAACCCAACATCATGTGAGAGCATTACATTATAACATAATCATAACATGCACATGGGAATTACCTTCAACCTCTCATAATAGCACACCTAATATAATCTCACAACCATCATTCATAGGATGATCATACATTCATAATTTCATCATTTATATTTCAATTGATCAACATTACCAAAGATAGCCCAACAATACTACAATAAAGTGTTCATGATCTTGAAGATATTACCAATGGCTTCCAAGAAACCCCTTTCGATCTTCCCAAATCAATGACATTTACTTATTAAACCAACTGTAATAATCACATAATAATCAATTATGCAAGAATATACACAATTACATCATCTCTGGTCATTAACAAACATAATTCAATAGTTAGGGTTAAGAGAAAAGGGACATTCATGGATCTATAATGAATTAGGTCAATAACCTAAAACTTACTTCATATAAGTTAATTCATGAAGTAATAACCCAATTAACACCAATAAATAATTGATATATAGATCATTCCCAACCAATTCATCAATTCAAATCCAAGATTTATGAAATTGGGCAAGAACATGGGTATAGGGGAATATAGACTGAACAACAACAATTGACAATCATTATACACTTAAACAACCCTAAGCAGTCATAATTAGTCATAAATTTGTTTTTCAAAGAAGACACATTTGAAGAGAAAAACCCTTGATCTTGGTAGATTTGAAAACATTTTTGAAAGGACCTATTGGGGAAAGGAATCCCAAGAGTCAAAGAATCCATACCTTAATGAAGACTTTATCCCCAAAATTATGTAGGAAACTTCGAGAATCGGTCATCTTCTTGAAGCTTCAATGCTCTGTAACGGAGGTTGGGTAGACAGAGAATTTAAAGAGAAGTGGGAGTAATTGGCTTTTCAATTAAGGGTTAGTTTTTGGTGCTGGAATTGAGGGTAAAATGACTGATAATAAATATATACTAAACCCCCAAAATAACAAAAACACCCCTCAGTTAGTTGGATTTTTAAAACATTACCTCAAACATGGAAACATTTCCAATCTTCACGACCCAATTGAGGAGATATAAGTCAAGTCTACGACCAAAGCCCGTTGCCTCAAGTTCACCACGAGCCGTCAAGTTTCTCGTGGTGTGCTAGGCAGTAACCTCACCAAACTCCTTCATTTCTCAAACGACTAAGGCAACTTCACGACCAGCCTTCCTCTCCCGTTAAGTACACCACAAGTCGTGAAGTGACTCGTTGTGACTTCGGCAGTTTACTCCCCAACTTTTTCCTTCTCAAAACTTCCAAGAGAAGCTCATGACCAAGATTGGTGGCTTGTCAAGTGCAGCACGAGTCGTTAAGTTGCTCATGGTACCTTGGACAGTAGCTAGTCCAAGTTGCCACAATTTTCTATGAACAAGGTTAGCTCACAATCTTCCCACTTGCCTGTGCTCTTCACCACGAGCCGTGGTCATGCCCGTGAAGTTTGAGGTAGTAGCCTACCTTTTTAGGGCAGCCCTTGTCTTTGCTTTTCGGTTGCCCCTCAAGTTTGGCACTCCTCCCTTGGAGTTGATCTGCTTTCTTAGGTACCTATTTACGTCTTCATTAGCTTTTCATGGTCAAACCTTTATACACCCCTTTTTGAGCTCTCCTACCATCACTAGCACCACGCTAGCCTAGGTTACTAGTTCATCGGACGTCACGGTTGTTTTTAATTTCTTACCAACCTATCTCCCCAAACTAAGTTGGTTCGTATAAAATACAACCTCTACAATCTTTAAAACCCTTTTTAATTCATTGAGCTACACATGGATCCCTAGCTTAAGTCATTGGGTTTTACGAGATGTAACAAGTTTTTTCGGTCTCCAAAAGGAAATGTCTTTGATTCATATAAGGATATCGAGCCCAATACTAACGATAGTTGTGAAAAAATAAAGCACAAGAACTTCTGTCTTCGAGAGATTAGGTCCTCTGAGGAAGAAAAATAAGGATCATCGAAGAAGTTATCTAAAATTCACTAAGTTGTCTTCATCTGTGATTCAAAAGGATTTAAAAAGTTTGACTCATTCTAGAATGAGGAAAAAAGTAAAACTTGTGTTTTTGTGTAAGGAGGAACTCAAGGAAAAACCTCACATTATAGTTTACACAAACGAGCGCGGGGAATAAGTTGAATAAAGTGTAGGATCCTCGTATCATGTTACAATAAAAAATAAGCACGATTCTTTGCATCAAATGAAAATTGATGAAAACTTAAAATATATTGTCTTGTGTTAGCATATATCTATCATTTATAACGACCCTCTAAAATATTAAGATGCGGGAGATGCTCCACCAGAACATGAACAAGGAGTAAAGACCACAATATATCCCTTAAAGGAAGTTAATCTTGGCACTGATGAATACGCACAACCTACTTACTTGAGTGCCTTTTTAAAAGTTGATGAAGAAATTGCTTATATGAATTTACTCAACAAATATAGGGATGTAGTCACTTAGAGTTATAAACAAATGTTTGGCTTGAATCCTAAAGTAGTAATTTATCACTTGGTAGTCAAAAATGTTGCTCGCCCTGTTAGGCAAGCCCAAAGATGTTCAGCACAGAGTTGGTTCCTTTGATAGAGGATGAAATGAACAAAATCATTGAGGCATAATTCATTCGTGAAGTTAAATATCCTATATGAACTTCAAGTATTGTTCCTACAAGGAAGAAGAATGGCCTAATTTAAGTTTGCATTTATTTTAGGGATCTCAATAATGCATGTCCTAAAGATGAGTTCCCTCTTCCCATTCTTGAGATGATGATTGATACCACCACTTGTTTATGAGGAGATGTTATTTATGGATGTTTCTTCTAGATATAATCAAATACGCATGACACCAAAGATGAAGAACTCACCACATTTTGCACGCCTAAAGGTACTTATTGCTACAAGGTGATGCCTTTTGGTTTGAAGAATGTTGGTTCTACACATTAAGGTCTATGAAAAATATATTTGATAACTCGCTCCATGAAAATATTGAATGGTATGTTGATGGCCTGGTAGTAAAGTCGAGAAAGAGGGGTGATCATTTTAAAGACTTAAGAATGGTGGTTGAGTTACTTCGAAGATATAAACTAATGATGAATCCATTGAATTGTGCCTTTGGAGTAACTTCTTGAAAGTTCTTTGGTTTCATTGTGAGACATCAATGAATTGAAATTAATCAAACAAAATTTGATGCAATATCAAAGAAGCCTGAGAATCGAAATGTTCATGTGTTAAAAAGTCTCCAAGGAAAGCTAGCCTACTTGAGGAGGTTCATTTCAAATCTAGCAGGACGATGCAAGCCATTCACTTATCTCATGAAGAAAGATTATACTTTTAATTGGGATTAAACATGTTGAGAGTCTTTTAAAAGTATTAACTTGTATCTAGCAAAACATCCAGTTTTGGCAGCCCCTTTACTTGCAAAGCCATTGATACACTACATTGCGACAAAAAAAAGGTCTGTAGGAGCCTGTTAGCTCAAGATAATAATGAAGGCAAAGAAAAATCTCTTACTACTTTAGTAGAACGATGAAACTCAATGAGATAAATTACTCGCTAATTGAAAATCTGTGTTTGGAGTGTTCTCAATTGAAAAAAATGAAGCATTATTTTTAAGCCAACATTGTTCGTATTATTCTAGAGAAAATACAATCAAGTTTTTATGTCAAAACATGTCCTTAGTGACCGACTAGAAAGATGGTACCTTCAATTCCAACAGTTTGAGATTGTGTACACCCCTCGAAAAGCTGTGAAAGGACAAGTATTGGTGGATTTATTGGCGTCCAATACGATACCGTATGATTGGGAGTTAAATTATGGGCTTCCTAATGAAGATGTGATGTTAACTGAAGTTCAATCTCCTTGGAAAATGTACTTTGATGGTGCTGCACATCGTGTTGGAAGTGGTGTTGGCGTGGCGTTCATCACCTCGCAAGAAGAGATTCTACCATTCTCCATTATATTAAAACAATGTTTCTCCAATAATATCGTTGAATACCAAACATTGTACTTGGTCTTGAAATGGTAGCCTACATGAAGCAACTACACTTATAAGTCCTTAGTGACTCTCAGAAGGTGATTAATCAACTATTACGAAGTTATTAGGTAAAAAAGACCGAATTGTGTCTGTATCATGATTATGCTTAAAATTTGATAGTATGGCTGGGAGATGTAACCCTCCAATATTTGTGCAGAATGGAAAATTAGAAAAGTGATACAGTGGCTTCCCTAGCTTCAACGCTAAAACTTCTTGATCAAGCGCAAGTTAGAATTTGTCAGAATTATTAGTACCACCGCCAAGTGAGGAAGAATATGTTGTAACTGAGCTTGGGCATCTCTTCGTCATTTCTAAAGTCGTGAAGGAATATTGGAGACCACCCATTATTGAAAATAGGTGTTATGGGATACTTCCGAAAAATCAAAGGATAAGGACTGACATTCGTCGTCATGCACCTCTCTTCATTTACTAGAAGGACACAGTATAAGAATATTATTTGAGGGTGTACTATTTGGATGTTTGGGAGAGAGATAAGCAATTCAAGATCTACTCCCAGATCACATCAATTAGGATTGAAACCTCAGTATAAGATGAAGAGGATGTGGTATTATTGGCCAGCCATTGTGAATGATATCTTAGATTATGTCAGACATGCGATGCTTGTCAATTTCATTTGAATTTCATACATCAGTCACCCGAAATATTGCACCCAAATATTACATCCTAGCTATTTGACGCTTGGGGATTGGATGCTATGGGAGCACTACCAAAATCTTCTTGTGGACAATTGTTTGTCTTCGCTGCAACATATTACTTCTCTACATAATAATAGAAAATGGCCAGACATTTGATAACAAGTTAATGAACATGATTTGTGATCTCTTTGCCTTCAATCTGTGTATATCATCTATGTATCATGATTCCGCCAATGGTCTTGCTAAAGCATTCAATAAGAGTCTATGCAAGTTTTTTGATAAAATTGTCTCAAATTTCCAATGAGATTGGCATTAAAGAATGGAAGAATATTTTGCTGGAGTTTAAGCATTCTTGCCACTTGAGCGTCAAATACCTTCTTTGAGATTTGTTATTCAAGAAGGGCTCACTGAAGAAGAAAATATATTACTGCATCTTATTGAGTTAGAAGCACTTGATGAAAAGAGGCTAGAAGCCCAACAAAACCTTGAATGTTATCATGCTCGTCTATTTCGTGCTTTCAATAAGAAGGTTCGCTGGAGATGCTTCCAAGTTGGAGAGCAAGTTCTTGCGGTAAAAAAGACCCATAATTACTTCTCAAAAATCAGGGGGGAAATATACCTAAAATTGGGACGGCCCATATGTCGGACAATAAGTATATTCAAATGGTTCTTAAAATCCTATTGATGTTGATGGCGTAAGGATCGATCCTATCAATTTAAAATTCCTAAAGAGGTACTACCCGTTAAGTAAGATGATGCTCCTTAAGATACGAGCCTAAAGTGTGTTTAGCTCTTGGCTCAAAAGTGTATAAATTGGGTACGCCACAACAAAAAAAAATCACTCAACCCCTAAAACTACGTTGAGACTTCATCCTCTTTAATGAGGTACATAGGCGCTTAGAACCATATTCTAAGTTAAGTTGCATGAGTGTTAAGAAGCCAAATGTTCCCACTTGATCTGTCACATGACAGTCAAAGTGATAAGTATTTTGTTTTATCTTTTGTTTGATCAACTTTAGACTTGTAAGAAGTATTGTTTTGTTAATAGATGGGGGCAAACCCTTAAAATATATGAGTTTCGCTAACAATTAAATTACAGTCTCTAAATCCTCAAATTATGCAAGTTGAAATCTTCAAATACTCTAAGTATACAAGTTGTAATCTTCACATCTTTCAGTTATTCAAGTTGAAGTCTTCAAATCTTCCTAGTATGCAAGTTGAAATCTTCAAATTCTTTAAGTATACAAATTGAGTCTTCAAATCCCTCAACTCTGCAAGTTGAAATCTTCAAGTGTTCTAGTTGAAATTTTAAGTCTAAAAGTTAAATTCCTCAATTTTTTAAGTGTGCAAGTTGGATTCTTCAAGTTCTTCAAGTCTGTAAGTTGGAGTCTTCTAATTCTTCAGGTATGCATGTTGAGGTCTTAAAATTATTCAAATCTCAAAGTTTAGGTCTTCAAATTCCTTAAGTCTGCAAGTTGAAGCCTTCAAATTCTTTTAATTTGCAGGTTGAAGTCTTCAAATAAATCTTTATGTCCACAAGTTGAAGCTTTCAAATTCATTTAGTCTGCAAGTAGAAGTTTTCAAATTCTTCAGATCTACAAGCTGGAGTCTTCAAATTCTTCAAGTGTTTAAGTTGAGGTCTTATGACTATTCAAGTGTTGAGTTGATGTCACGACCCAAAACCGGGGCCGCGACTGGCACCCACAATTTCCCTCCTATGTGAGCGAACCAACCAATCTAACCCTTATCATTTTAACATATATCAACAGAAAATAATGAGGAAGACTTAAACTCATTAAATAACACAAATCAACATCTATTAATTCCCCAAAATCTGGAAGTCATCATCACAAGAACATCTATCTCAAATT
>NC_028643.1:39055770-39120386 GCF_001406875.1 Solanum pennellii | reverse complement strand
GTGGACTGTGACGGCCCGTCACACCTGTGACGGTCCGTCCTGCACCTCCGTCCTGACGGTCAGAGACTCGTTTCCCGTACCAATTTCTCAAGAGTTGAAGTGTTTTGCAACGGGAGCTTACGACGGCTCGTCGTGGATGTGACGGCACGTCCTGCAGGTCCGTCACAGATTATAGAGAGTCGATTTTCAGTACCCAATTTCAGAATTTCTAAGTATGCTGAAACGAGACCCTGCGACGGTCCGTCGTGCCTGTGACGTTCCGTCGTGGGGTCCGTTTCCTCAGCCAATTTTCCAGAAATAAAATCTGCTGCTCAAAACGACTAAATAGGTCGTTACAGTTGATGTCTTCAAATTCTTAAAGTTTGCGAGTTGATGTCTTCAAATTCTTCAAGAATGTGCGTTGAGGTATTCAAATTCTTCAAGTCTTGAAGTTGAGGTCTTAAAATTCTTTATGTCCTCAAGTTGAGGTCTTTAAATTCTTTAAGTCTACAAGTTGAGGTCTTCAAATTATTTCATTATGCAAGTTGAGGTCTTTGAATTCTTTAAGTCGGCAACTTGAGGTTTTCAAATTCATCGAATATGCAAGTTGAAGTGTTGAAATTATTAAGGTCTACAGGTTGAGATCTTTAAATTCTTCAAGTCTATAAGTTGAGGGCTTTAAATCCTTCAAGTCCGCAAGTGAGGTGTTTAAATTCTTCAAATCCAGAAGTTGAGGTCTTCAAATTCTTCAAGTCTGCAAGTTGAAGTCTTCAAATTATTAATGTTTGAAAGTTGAAGTTTTCAAGTCATAACACAATAAATTACCTTTTTTATGGGCGGGAATTTATATCTTTTCACTTTCTCACTAAGAATACCACAAAGTTACCTTTCTTAAGGCTGAGATTTATATCTATTCGCTTTTGCCTTAGGAATACCGTAAAGTAACTTTATTAAGGCAGAGATTTTTATCTATCCGCTTTGTCCTTAAAAATACCATAAAGTTACCTTTCTTATGGTAGGAATTTATATTTATATGCTTTCGCCTTAACAATACCATAAATTTACCTTTCTTAAGGTCGAGATTTAAATCTATCCACTTTAGACATAAGAATACAATAACGTTACCTTTTTCAAGATGGGAATTTATATCTATCCTCTTTCGCCTTAACAATACCATAAATGACCTTTGTCAGTGCTGGGATTTATATCTATATGCTTTCGCCTTAAGAATACCATATGTTACCTTTATTAAAACGAGAATTTATATCTATCCGCTTTTGCCTTAAGAATACCATAAAGTTATCTTTTTTAAGGACGGGATTTATATCTATTGTCACATCCCGGAATAGCCCTAGACGTAACCGGCGTTGTCTTCCTATTTGAGGACTAAGACTAGTCTCTTAGCTTACATAATTACATTCATATGTCAAATTTAGCGGAAATTTGAAACTTTTCATTAATTCTACTCGGAGGTTTGCATAGAACTCTACATGCTCATAGTATATATATATCGAGTATATATAAACCCTTCGTATATGAAGATTACTTAGTCTTCTACTTTTATTGCACATAAGTATATAAAATATAACATATTTATAATAGTCGTCTCATTTCATAACCATCTAATAAGAGTGTAATAAATTGGGCATAACCCATACATCAAAGTAAGAATGCCTCACATGGGCTATGCAATGTTTCATACTTAATGGAAAAGAAAGAAATATATAAGTCTGAAACATAAAACAACTCCATTAGCTAGATAGTGGCATCGCCCTCGGAAAGTGAGGACCTACCCTACTTTGATGACCAAGAGATCCAAGTCTTCTTCAAGTCGTCTTCAAAAGCACTTCAACGACCGGAACCTAAAATGTTGGGGTAAAGGAAGAAATGGGGTTAGTACACCACTAGTACTAAGTATGAGACCATATCACACATACCATGAAAATATGCTAAAAAGGGGACATTTCATAAAGTAGGCAGTTTTCATTTAAAAACCTTTATGCATATTCAACAAGACCATACCAACCAATAGAACAAGTTCATTAAGTCATAGGCATGTACATCAAAAGACCAAAAACATCAAAACTAGTCAAGTCATCAAACATATCATATAATTGAATACATAGTCAAGTAACTCTATCATCAAGTCATAAACTCAAGCATGTATAAGAGTACATTTCAACATAACCAAAGCAAGACAATTACCCATTAATCCCTATAAAGTCAACAAGTGCAATGACCAAGCAAAGCCCCATAACCTTACTCAATCAAATAACCCAACAAGAATCATGACTACATCCTACTTCACATAACATAGCATTTAAAAGTACAGATCATCTAACTTTGACAATGTAGACCAACACATATTCATAAGTGAAACTAATCATCATATAGTATCAACAATGTGTAAGTTCATCCTATACGTATCATATATTATCATAAGCATATACTTACATAATAGTAACTTCCTAAAGTTCCCTTTAAGGCAAACTAGTGCAAGGCTTAGGTAGAGTCCCATACCACCACCCAAGCTAAGTCAACCTCTCAAGTTACCCTAGTTAGTTTGTACTTCATTCCTTAATTTTAGTTTAGGGAAAACTGCCTTAACCGACATAGACCACAAGAGATAAGTGTAGAATGTGGTGTTGTAAAATCTTACACCGAAGGAAGGTGGTTTACCGGCCAAAGTAAAACCAAACATAAATATAGCTTTTTGGTGGATCCACTAGCTAGTCTTCCTATGGGGGAAACATAATTCAAGAACTAAAAGATATGTATAATCCCTCTACATACAACTTGTTAATTGGGGCCTCCTCTCATGGGAATCCATTGGATGAGTATTCCTCATTGGGTAGTCAACACCAATGTGGAACTATAGGGTAGATCTTCCTTTATGGAAATTCGTCACCTCCCATTGTCAAGTTCACTCGGTGCTAAGCTAAAGTCCCTTCTTGAAATGTCTTTAATTAGTTTATTACTCATCATAACATAATGTAGGTCATAGGGTCTAACCCTTGTATATTCATCATCATCATAGCTCAATAAGAATTGCATGAGTATTGTCCTTTCATTACAATTCATATATATGAGGTAAGAACATTAATATCTTCATATCATGATAAGGCACATTGGTAAATCATTCACCATCCTTATAACATTTACATCTTAAGCCAACACCTCACAATCATAATCACGACATTTCAATTCAACATCATACCACCCTATCAGTCCTAATACATGGCATACTCCAATACAACATCATACATAATCACAATTAACCACAATTTGAAGTAAAGGATAGGGATCATAAGACTTACCAAGTCTCCTTCATAGTTCATTATCAAGGTCTTACCACAAAACCTTAATTAAACCTAATTTGAGTATACATCATCAAAAGTCAATGACCAATATGATCACAAGGCTAGAACAATCACTACATCACAATTCAATACTAGATCATAGTTTAAGACAAGATACTTAGGTTAATGCACAACATACGTCATAACCTAGATCATCTTATCAAGACCTAGCATGAAAAGACTAGAATCAACCCTAATTCATTCATGATTAGTATAAAAAGATCATCTAGAAGTAATTCAACCAATAACAAAGTCAATTGAACCAATATAACCTAAATTATATCAAGATCATAACCTAAGTTTAAGGGGTCATCTTTTACAAACTAGACCAAATAATCAAGATAAATCCTAATTAGGTTATAATACATGTTAATCTATTCATAATATCCAAAATAAATCATAAACAAATCAATTCATAACTTGAATTTCGTATTGGATGAAAATCTACTTGAAAACTCAAATTTGGGAGTCATTTTGATGGAACCCTTGTTTTATCGAAAAAGAGAAAATATTATTTTATAAAAGTTTCGACCTTTTTAGAGTGGTCACTTAATTTTTAAAGAAAAATCAAGAAAAGCTATCTTTTCAAAAGACTTAACAGAAAAATTGTTTGAAAACTAAAAGGGGGGTTCGGGGATTCCTATTAATGTCTTAGGAAGGTGTTCAAAAGCACCTAAGACGTCTGCTTACTTGCGGTTATCCTACAACTAACTTAGTTTGACTAATTAACTATATTTTATTTTGAGGTAAAATTTGTTTAAAACTTGTTCAAGAAAAAAAATATCTAGCTTTTATCTATGTTAAACATCTAGATTGAAAATTATTTTAAAACTCATATAAACTAAATTATATTTTAACTCGTTAAAACATTATAGCATTCTACGGGGATTTGAAGTTTTTGACATTTAAAACTACCGGCAAATAAATAACTAAAGGCACATAAAGAGAAAAAGGGAGAGAGATATTGGGTCCAAACCGGGTTATCTGTCCGCCTGGACCGGTATTTTGACCCACCTGTTTTTGGGTTTTGACCTATTCGACTTTTTGGATTTTCAACCCACTTTTCTTTTGTACCTATCCTAACCTAAGCAAATAATAATTCAAAAATAGATATAGAAAAATAAAAGACGACAAGGGACTTAGGCCCCAAAAATAACAGAAAAGATACAAAATAAATAAAAAATGGGTCTTTGGGCCAACTCTCCAACTCTATCCACTTCGAATCCTTCAATCTCTAAATCTGTATGCCGAATGTATGAATTGTTGACTCGAAAAGAGGAACTTGAGTCTTAACGACTCTCTAGATGTGCAAGGAAGGCGAAAGTTCATCGGATGAAACACATGTATCAAAATAAGATGGATGAAATTAATAAATACCCGAGGCAATCAATTGGAAAACTAGAAAGAAATTGAATTATTATCATTATACTCACAAGGAAAAGCATTAATACACACAAGTGTATGAAATAAATTGGAGTAGGAAAGAAAATATACACATATCAAAAATAAATGTGACTTCAATACAAATCAAGCAAAAATAGGAATTTTAATAACTAAACCCATCCAACAGATATCATAAATTAAAGGAGGTAGAGATCATGGATAATGACAACAACATGGAAAACAGACCCTATTGACAATAAAATGCACGTATCCACATATTCAACAAACTCAAACAAAAACAAAATGTAATAAGTGATAAGTAAACGACAATGTGGATTGACACGTGATCTGTTAGATCCGATTTAGCGGGACTTAGTTAAACATAATTTCATTATTTTATCGAGGTAGATCAGTCAAAACTGTATAACCTATAACCAAACCTCTAGCAATTGAGTTTGTGCTTGAGAAAGGCCAACATGCGACACATATGAAGGATCCAAGCCAATGAATTTGTGATCTAACTAATTTAAAAATAAATAAATTAAAGTTTAATTAAGAAAACTAAGATGCTGGGGAGTAGTAAGCTAGTCGATAATCCACCTTTACAAAGACTTGGGTCATAGCAAACTAACAAATGGAAAAATATTTTGCATTGCATTCCACAAACTACCGATCAAATATTTTTACATGCTTTCAATAACATATGTAGATGAGTTAGAACTAAACCAAGGACCAAGCCTTAAAATAGATTAAATACAAACAGGGGAAGTAAGAAATAACACCTACGGAAAAGACATTATCGTACAGTAAAACCAAAACGTGGAAGATAAAGGAGATGTGCGATCCTATTTCCGTCGAAGTATATATACCACTAAACTGAAAAAAAAAGTCTTCTGGGACAAGCAAATAGCAAGGACACATGAGTATCTTCCAAAATGTCTAACATACCATCATTTAGATATAGCATAAAAGATGATCAAATCATTAAAATACAAAAATGGGTATCACATTCATCACACTACCCTCTGTTGGAATCTTGCATTTTCTCAATACAACAGATAGAACAACGGAACACAGAACGAAACGCGAAAACACAATGGAGAAACATAACAAACAAGATTTTCTTTTTTTTTATATAAAAATATAGGAACAAAACAACAAATAAAGAAGATCGATAACAACTTAGAGTAGAAAATAAAACGTAGACGGGGTAGGGTATTACCTTCTTATGAGCAGCCACATTGAGACGACGAGCAGAGGGAGGGCAACACTGTTACACCAAAGAAAACTCCGCAAGTTGAACGGGCGCTCACAAGGAAAATGGAAACTCCGTGACTTGGACCAAATAGTTCAAAGAACTTTTGTTCAAGATGTATTTCTTCTTCCTCGAATACTTAGCTACTCTTATTCATATCTTTATTTTCCTATTTCTCACTAAAATTTTCTCAAAGAAACCTTAAGATGAAAGCAAATTTTCCAATAAGAAAGAAATGCCCAAAAACCTCATAAATTTTCTCTTGTCTGCCTTCTAATCCTCTTCCCAAAAAAATACCCTTTTAATGAAGAAGAAAGAGAATATTTATAGAGAAACATTTAGGGTTTTCTATTTTTTTGGGGAAAAGGGTAGAATCGTCTAAGCTGAGACGTTTGGAAAAATTCATAATCCAAAATTCTATCTCCAAATTCAGGGAAAATAGCTGGAATTAGTACGTCTTCTAGCCTACTGCAAGGTCGCAACGGATGAGTAGAGAGGACCCTCCGATCTTGGCATTAGTATAGGCAAATCATGGGGATGAATACATGCCCCAAGCTACAAATGGACAAGGTGAACTCATAGGATTAAGTTCGTGAGGTGGAACTCGGATCAAATTACCGTTCACTTGACATTTATGACATTTCTGCACAAACTTACAACAATCATTCTCCATAGTCATCCAGAAATACCCGGCTCAAAGGATCTTTCTTACCAAAGTGAGCCCATTCATATGCGTGCCACATACTCCAGCATGTATTTGTTCAATAAGCTTCGCAGCTTCAACAACATCAACGCATCTTAGAAGACCCAAATCTGGAGTCCTCCTATAAAGTACTTCTCCACCTAGAAAGAAATTGAGGGTCATACGACATATCAACTTCTTTTGGTTGGAAGTAGCATCTTCAGGATAAGTTGCATACTCCAAATACTTCTTTATATCAAAACACCAAGGCAAACCGTCTGGTTCTGCTTCAGCATGGGAACAATGGACTGAATGTTCTTTCAACTCTATATCCAGAGGATCAATATAATTTGTGTCCGGATGTTTAATCATCAAAGCGATTGTGGCAAGATCATCGACCTATTCATTTTGTATTTTGGGAGTATGTCTGAACTCGATCTTACGAAATCTTTTGAACAACATCTGCACATACTGTACGTAAGGTATAATATTTGGGTTGTTCACAACCCATTCTCCTTGAACTTGGTGAATCAAAAGATCTGAATCTCTAATAACCAACAACTCATAGACGTTCATGTTGATGACCATTTTCAAACCAAGAATACAAGATTCGTATTCGGCCATGTTGTTAGTGCAACTAAATCGAAGCTTAGCCTCCATGGGATAGTGCTGACTAGATTCTTACACTAAGAATGCTCCAATACCTTTACCTTGATGATTTGCTGCTTCATCAAAGAATAATGTCCAACCTACATATGCTTCAGAAATGTCCTCACCCACAAATGAAACTTCTTCATCGTGAAAATAAGTCTCAAGTTGTTCATACTCTTCATCAATGGGATTTTCTGCAAGATGATCAGCCAAAACCTGTGCCTTTATCGCTTTCTAAGTCACAAACACATTGTAAAATTCACTCAACAATATTTACCACTTAGCTAACTTTTGGTTGGCATTGCTTTTTGGAAGATATACTTCAGTGGATCGATTCTGGAAAAGAGGTATGTAGTATAAGAAGAGAAATAATGTCTCGGCTTCTAGGCAAGCCACGTCAAAGCACAACAAGTTCTCTCCAACAAAGTGTAACAAGACTCGTATGGATTAAACTTCTTTCTTATATAATAGATAGCCCTTTATTTCTTTCCTGTCTCGTTGTGTTGACCAGGTATGCATCTGAGTGCATAATCTGAGATAGACAAGTACAACGACAAAGGACTCGCTTCTCGCGGAGGAACCAATACAGGTGGATTGGACAAATAGTTCTTGATAGCCTTAAAAAATAGTCTGACACACTTCAGTCCACTTTGTTGGGGCGTCTTTCTTTAACAACTTGAAAATAGGCTCACACACCACGATTGATTGAGCTATGAATCTACTGATGTAGTTTAACCTCTCTAAGAAACTCATCACCTCTTTTCTCATATTCGGTGGAGGCAACTCTTGAATTGCTTTGAGCATAGAAGGATGGAGCTCAATACCCCTTCTGCTGACTATAAGTCCCAACAACTTTCCGGCTGGAACTCCAAAAGCGCATTTGGCAGGATTTAACTTCAAGTTATTACGATGCAAATGATCAAATAATTTCCTTGGATGTGTCAACTTGTCTGAACTCTCGCATGACTTGATTATGACATCATCCACATACACTTTAATCTCCTTATAAATCATGTCATGAAATATGGTCTTCATAGACCCCATATGGGTAGCACCAACATTCTTGAGGCCAAATGGCATCACTCTGTGATGATATACAGCAAAGGTGTAATAAAAGCCGTATTTTCTGCATCTTTCTCATCCATCAGAATCTGGTGATAACCTGCGTAAAAATCCACAAATGACTGCATTTCATGCTTAGCACAGTTTCAATCAAAATATGAATATTCGACAATGAAAAATTATCCTTCGGGCTAGCTTTGTTGAGGTCTCTGTAGTCGACACAAATCCTGATTTTCCTACCTTTCTTGGCAACCTGAACAACATTGCCTAACCAAGTTGGGTATTGTGTCACTCCCACAAATCGAGATTCTATTTTCTTGCTGATCTCTTCTTTTATCTTTAAACTTAATTCAGGCTTGAACATCCGAGCCTTTTGCTTCACCGGATCGAACCCCAGATTAATTGGCACTTTATGAGCTACAACATTGGTACTCAGCCCTTGCATGTCACCGACTTCCCAAACAAACACATCAATATATTCAGTAAGAAAATGAATCAGGCCTTCTCTCTGAGTTTCACTTAAGTGGATGCTGATCTTAACCTCTTAAACACATTTTGGGTCTCCCAGATTTACCGTTTCCATTTCCTCTAGATTCGGCTTATGCTGGTTTTTGAACTGCCAGAATTCCTTTGCAACATACTATGGTTTCTCACTTTCTTCTTCGTAATCATCAACTGCGTCATCACCTGCCTCATTTTGTTCATTCAGCTCGTGACATGACATGACATTGGCAGGTCTTAAAATTACATAACTGAAACCATAAACAGACAAAGTTAGGAAAGTATAGTATAATAGATGAATAAATAAATAGATTTTAAAAACAGAAGAGGCTTTCATTCAAATTGGAGAATAATGCAAACTTTGGCAATGTCATAGGGCCATGTTGCCTTCTTTGAACATCACGATGGAAATTTAAAAATTCAAAACAGCTAAAAAATATGAAAATGGTGGGTCTCGGGCCTCTTCCAGACTACCACCGATTTAAAAATGCATGAAACGATGCCCTTCTACCGAGGAGTTTGGGGAATTAGGATGGGCGTGGAGGCCCAGTTCCACAGCATCACTCCTTGCTCAGCATCGCGGATACCAGCTAGCTCGACCTGTTCATCAATAACAACATTGATCTCCTCGAAGAGGTCACAGATTCCTTCCTTAAGGTCTTCATGCTCGACATACTCCCGGACTGGGAAAGATTGATACAGATATGAGATCAGCTTAGCCAATGCTTGATTATTTTTCTTCTACGTCTTCGTGTCATCATCTGTGGGGATGTACCCCAAACCATATCTGGATCCCTTGACGAGGACCGGAATAGGATCAACCATTCCTGGGGAATTTCTTCCCAATCCGAAACCTGGTTCAAAACCACTCTACAGCATCACAGTGGCTATCATCTTGTACACGACAGGCATGGGAGTCTATGGGGCCAAGTCTTCACCGGTGGCATTTACCAGCTCGACCGTGTAGAAATCTATACCTCGCGATATCTCATCAATGATTGGCGCATGTCTGCCAGACTGACTCCCTTCGCTATGAATAACTATCTCTTCATTTTTTGAAATAAGATTCATCATCTGATGCAGAGTAGACAGCTCCATCCATATGGATGAAAGGCCTTCCCAGAAGAAGGTTATAGCTCGTATCGATATCCAATACTTGAAATTGTGCGCTGAATTCTGCTGGGCCCATTTGGATGATCAGATTCATCGATCTCAACGTATCTCTTTGAACCTCACCAAAGGATCTTACGTTGACTTTGTTTTGTTCCAGCTTCCCGAAGTCAAACCTTAAATTCCTCAACGTCGAAAACTGGCAGATATTCAAACCATATCAATCATCTTCTAAGATGCGGTTGACCACCCTTTCGCGGCATACCAAAGTGATGTGCAACGCCTTGTTGTGTGACCTCCCTTCGAAAGGTGCTCACTTTTATTTGTTATTATTTGACTCGACACATCTATTAAGAAAATAATTATTGAAGTAAGTATCTTATCAAACTATCCTTATTAAATGATATCTTGACTAGGATTTGGAGAATAGGTATCAAATGGTGAGGGTAAAACATTAAAGGTGTTTTTTCTTGATATATAAAAAATGACAAATAAAAATCCAAATCTATTTGAAGAATAAGTCACAAGTAAAATTAATAGAAAGTATTATATTTTATAGAGTTAATACCTTTTAATACCTATATTAAAGGATGTTAGTGTTATTCATGATGGTCATTTGGTGTGAGAGATTAAAAATAGTAGTGATGGAATAATTGTAATAACTTATCCCACAAAATTTGATTCGGTGCGCTCGATAACCTGGTGAATCATAGCGGCCACGTTATACCTATTTGTGCCCGCGGGTACATACGTATAATCGAGAGCCTTCATTAAAGCTTGCTTGTCTGATTGAGAAATCATCAGCAGGGCCTATAGTGAAATCTGGGCCGGAGTCTTCTCCAGATGCTTGACAATAGAATAATCTTTTGGTTGCATTCTCCACCAGAATTCCTCTTCTTCTCCTTCGCTTATTGGTTTTTTAGCCTGATCCTTCTTTTGACCTCCGATACCAAGATCGTCAGGAGTGTAACATATTCCGGATATGGTCATGCCATGAGCAGCAGCAGTTTCAATAACGAACTTAGGCTTGATGAGAGTTTTTGTTGCCACAAAGCAATAACCTTTGCGGGTGTAAAAATAACAACTCTTTCTTCTCTTTGATGCTCAAAGAAGATACAACCTTTTCCAAATCATCATGAAGGATGGAAGTAATCATTTTCGTTCCACACCAGTAATCCTCTATTTCGATCATATTGACATTGCCACCCCCATGATTCGGCAGCGGGTTGGTGTTGACATTTGGTGCCTCTAGTTAGAGAGAGACTACCTTTTTGTCAATCAAATCTTGAATTTTGTGCTTAAGGTTGATACAATCCTCAGTGTCATGCCCAACACTGTTGGAATGATAAGCACATCTCTGATCGACTATGTAGAATTGTGAATTGACATCCACGGGTTTGGGCCCCATAGGGTGGATGTATCTGGACGCAGCTAGTCGCTCATACGACTTTGTTTGGTTTCAGTGAGCGCAGTGAATTTCCTTGAAGGCTTCTTCTTGAATCTGGGTCGGGGAGGGTCAGAACTGCCTTTTTGAGGAGGAGGCTCTTGTTGATAACTTTTGGTATTTGGACGGGGAGATTGGCTTTTGGGATATGGATTTGTTTGGTAGTTTGGTGATGGAGCTTGGTAATTCCGAGGGCAATTTTTGTGTAGTGGAGCTTGGACTTGATAAATAAGAGGGGGTGCTTGGTAGCTCGACTACACGTTAGCGCAGTTGGGAGCAACACGCTGGTAGGGAGATGGAATTTGGTAGGGTGGAGGATGATTTTGGTAAATGGGAGATAAATTTTGATAATTTAGGGGTGGACTTGGGTATAGTGGAGTTTGGACGTTTGGATAAATGGAGGTAGCACTAATAAATTGGAGGATATTTGGATGACTAGCTTATGTGTAGCAAGCTTGGTGGGAGTTTTGAGAAGGTCGAGAGCGACCCTTGGAATATGACGATGTTCTGGGGGTTTTCCTTCCCCCATATGAAACAACAGCGATTTCTTCTCTTTTCTTTTTCAACAACATCGAAGATCCACGCGATGCGGCTATGCTGGCTATCTTTCCTGATTTCAAACTGTCCTTGATAGTCTCACCAATCTTGACTATCTCGGTAAATTTAGCTCCAACGAGCAACATAATTTAATCATAATGTTCAGGCTCTTGCACGAGCACGAATATTTCAACAATTCATTTGGCAGACATGGGTGGTCTCACCCTTGCCGCTTCTTTTCTCCACCTATGGGCAAACTCCCTATAGCTCTCAGTTCACTTGCGCTTCATCTTCTCCGAAGAGTATCGGTCTGGAACAATTTCTATGTTGTAAGATAATCGATCAATAAAATCTTTGGCCATTGCATTCTAGCTGGGCCATTGCCTGGTTTCATGCAACGTGAAACATTCACGAGCTTCTCCGCACAGGCTTCGGCGAAGAGCCACATAAGTAAAGGTTCATCCCTTCCAACTCCCACGAGCTGGTCACAGTAGGCTCTCAGATGAACCATACGGTTTCCCACTCCTCCGAAGGTGTCAAACTTTGGGATCTTTAACCCTTCTAGAAAGTCCAAATTTTGATGAATGCACAAGTCTTCATAACTAAGCCCGGTGACATCCGGGACGAATTGGAGATATTTCGTAGCTTTCTTGATCTTTTCCTTTATGTCAGCCTTTACCTTTCGTTTGCCCTCAACTCCTTTTCCCATTCCTCGTATGGTCCAACTCATAACCGTGAACATCGTGCTCGACAGTGACAGGAATTTGGAAAACGGCTCTCTTTGGTAAGGGTGAAGCTATAGAGGGACTTTAGCATTTTGAGCGGTTTGATAATTCTGGGGGAAAGTCTTAGGATTGGTATTCTGAATTAAGTGGTTGTGGGGTGTTTAGGGATTTAATGTATTTTGGTTTTGATTTTGGTTTTTATTTTGTGGTGGTGGAGTAGTTTGATGATAGGTATTTTGAGGATGGGGTGGAATTTGGGGATTGTTGTTTTGAGGAGGAGGTGGAGTTTTTAAGATGCGGAAGCATAATGGGGATTTTAGGTAGTCAGATCTATAACCGACGGATTCTGAGCAGGTGTAGATGGCTTGTTTTGGGTTGGATCCATATTTGAGGAAGGGAAGTAGATTGGAGGTCTCCCATCAGCAGCGTTAGTGGCGAAAATCGGCGGAGGTAGATCTTGTCTCCTTTGCATCTCTGCAATATGTTCCATCAGCAGCAGAATCAACTAATTCTGGTCCGCTATGGTGGGTTGAGACACCAAAACATTAGTAAGACTTACTTCTTCATTATTATCCCCCATAACAGTCTTACGTTTGTCAATGTTTTGTCTAGGGAAGGAATCTGCGGGACCTTTTGATTTGGTGAAATAGGAATGATCTTCCAGCTTTTGATTGACACAGATCAGTTCCAAAGTACCTTAGAAGGAAAAAAACTCAAAGGCAACTTTGTCAGTGCAGATTAAGAGTACAAAATGCATAATATCACACAGAGAGCAGATAAACGCACAAGTTGCTTTGTTTGAGGATATCTTCAACCAACGAGTGAGGACGGAAACACATTTTTTTTAACAAGAAGGAGTTTTCTTGTTTTAGTTTTGACACTGTCTTAGAAAGGGTAAATCATGTTGAGCTACGGTCTTCTTGCAGCTGCTCTTTGACATCCGTTGATGTGGTCTTCGTATCTTCTCATAACATGAAATGGGAGAATGAAAATTTTTAAAGATAGGGGCCGGGCCTGAGAAAGATGCTTACGTATCTCACAAAGAGAATTCAGTCCCAACGTAGTTAGAGTACAAACTAAAATAATTTCATTCATTGTTCATTACGGTTACAAGGAAATTGAAAGGCAACAATGATGACGGCACGTTAGTCATTTCCCTTCTTGTTGCAGCATTAATCTCCTCCTTTCAGATGACCTAGGAATGGAGGCTTGTAGACGATTTCCTCATCGTCGTCTTTCTCAGTCGCTTTAGGGTAAGCGTTGTCAGGACCACTATTGGCTCCTTGATCGTAGATGGGGTATTTTAAAACAATTTTCCAATGTTTATCAATCATGTTGCTATGAAAGGCTTTGTTCTTCTTCATCAGTGCAGCCATCCTTTCTCTCATGGAGGCAAATTCTTCCATTTTATTATCAGCTACTCATAAAGTTACATGCTTTTAGCTAAAAGAGAGGATGTCTCTGATTCTATCCTCGCCTCTCCCGCTTCTCTTTCTTGCACTTTCAAACGAAGATTGTCCAACTTCTCTCGGAAGTCCTCTATATCTATATCGACATCTTTCTTTCTCTTCATCTGTGATTCTAGATCCTCATCCACCATTACGGTTGTACTTTGTATATTGCGGTGGCCATGTCGACTTTGAGCCCTTCCTCTTTGGCTTCTTGTATTTTCCGAGTGATCTGTTCTATCTTCCTTTGTAGTTCTTCTCCATTGAGTTCCATCTGGATGTTCTTACCTTTGTCCATAGCAGTGATTTTTGCCTTCCCTGAGATGGTAAAATGAATGTTTTAGGATTTGTGGTATAAGAGGTGTCTTGTGAGTGAGAAACTTAAGACTTAGAAATTTTGGTCGGACATTTTGTAATAGCGAATTTTGTATATTCTTTGAAAATTTCTAGATAGGAGTGAGTTTACAGTATCCTCATTCATAGCAACATAACACATAAGCAGTTAACCACACATATATCGCGTCCTCACACATACAGAGGGACCCTTTTGTGCCATGGGTAGGCCTAGCATATTTGAATGATGTACGCGTGAATTTAAACCCAATATACAATTCCCCCAAAAATAAATTTAACAAGGGGGAGATGGGCTCAAATTTTCTCCGAATTGAGAGAAGAAGATCTCTGATGGATGCTTGACCTTTTCATCACCAAAAACGCCGTTGTGGATATCTGTAGGCAGGTTGTGCTTCCTCTACCAAGTATTTGGGGAATTCTCCCCTATTCACCCTTTCAAGTCTTGCGACAGTTCAGGAGGAGACAAAATGTACCCAAAGAAGCGTACTATGGCGCTTATGTATACAATATTGAAGAAGATAGAATGCACGATGCGACTGAAATGTTCAGAGAATATAAAAGTGCCAAGCGTATGGATAAATACACCATTGCCCTTGACCGATTCAATGATGGACATGACAAGGGTTATAAAGAATGGCTGAAGAAGGACATATAAAATGTCTCCTCTCAAACTCCGCGTTGCTTTCACAGTGTAATGGACAGAGAAGTCAAAGTAGTGGCTGAGCTAAAAGAGATAATTAACAAGGCCCAAGAAGTGTACGCTAAGTTTGTCGATAACCAAGATACTCTTGAGAGTGTGACTCAAGAGGTGGAAACACTGAGGCGTGGTTATGATGATTTCGATACCCTGATCAAGGAGAAAATCGAGAGGATGCGATACGAAAGCTTGGAAGACAAAGGAAGCCTGGGTGAAGGATTCTTGCTGATGTTAAGATATATGTTTCAGCAATACAAGACTCAGGGGGACGGGGGCCATTTGAAAGTATAATAAAGGCAGGCCCATGCAGGGGCTAAAAACATTGCAAATACGTATAAAAACCCACGCAGGGGCGAAGTCCACTATGCCTCTCCAGATGATCCTACTCCATCGCCGTCCCCCTGAGTCTTGTATTGCTGAAGCATATATCTTCACATCAACAAGAATCCTTCACCCAAGCATCCTTTGTCTTCCAATATTTCGTATCTCATCCTCTCGAGTTTCTCCTTCGTCAAGGTATCAAAATCATCATAACCACGACTAAGTATTTCCACCTCTTGAGTCACTCTCTCAAGAGTATCTTGTTTCTCGACAAACTTAACATACACCTCTTGGGACTCTTTCTTTATCTTTTCTAGCTCGTCCATTGCTTTGTCTTCTCTGTCCGTTACGCTGCGAAAGCAATGCGGGTTTTGAGAGGAGATGTTTTGTATGTCCTTCTTCATCCATTCTTTGTAACCCTTGTCATATCCAGCATTGAATCGGTCAGCGGCGATGGTGTCTTTATCCATACGCTTGGCACTTTTCCATTCTCTGAACATTTTAATCGCGTAGTGCACTCTATCATCTCCAATATCGTATATATAAGCCCCATAGTACGCTTCTTTGGGTACAATTTTTCTCCTCCAGAACTGTCGGAAGACTTGAAAGGGTGCATAAGGGCAAATTCCCCGAAAACCTGGTAGAGGAAGCACAACCTGTCTGCGGATATCCACAACAACTTTTTAGGTGATGAAACGGTCAATCATCCATTGGAGATCTTCTTCTCTCAATTCGGAGAAAATTTGAGCCCATCTCCCCCTTGTCTATGGTTGTCCATATTTGCCCAGTACAACATGTCATTCAAATAATTAAGGGTGTTTTTGTTGTCAAGAGTATGCAGCTCCCGATTCCCAGCACATTTCGCTAAATGGCTAAGGATCCACCACTGAAGTAGTAGGTTTCATCCTTGGAAGTATCGATGTCCCTCTTTATGCTTTCCCAAGGCTCGATACATGTCGGACAGGATGACCGGAGCTATAAGGTAATATTTTGTTATTCCTTGCTTCTCGTACCCTTTGAATAGAGTGTGTGCGAGTGTTATAACTCGGGTATTGATACTCAAACTTGGGCCATGCGGGAAGACCATCATTCCCAACAATGCTACAGTGAATGCTAGAGGATGGATTTCATTCCATTCTCTGTAAGAGACCATGAACTCTCTATTGTAAATGGAGTAGAAACTCGCATGTCCAAATCTGATATAAAGATATCTGAATGCTATATGGGATTCTTGGCACCTAGGTAAAGTCTTTCCCCAACCCGAGATAGTCCATAATATCTTCTATGAAAGGTTTATTAGAGATGAAAATGCCTTCTTATTTTCTTGCCTTTCTTTCTATCCCAGTGCCTACCGTGTCTATGCAGTCTCTGATCTCCTCCAAAGTTGAGCTAATCTCAGCGGTTCCAAATCGGAATACCATTCGTTGGCTATCCCAATATCCCGTGAGGACCTCAACAAGTTCTGGCCAGCCGTTCATGTTGATCAATTCTGTCAGAGCACCCACAGACTTATTGAGGGTTCTTCTATGATCTCCGCCGAGATTTTCATACAACATTTTGAGTTGAGGTGGCGCTTCAATGACCATATAAAACTTTGGGAAACGACCCATATCTGCAAAATAGAAACTTAGTTAGGTTTTACCCACCCCCAAAATTGGTTTTCACACATACATCATTCCAATGTCAAATAATATGCTGTGTCGTGACGTCGGAGACCTTAGACACGATTTTAGCGATTTTTCTACTAAATGGACTTAATACACTTTGGGTATTAAGCAAACTTAGGCTAATGCTTAATTCATGGTTTTTGTTTCTCTCTAACCTAGGCTTACTAGAATAGGTTTCAAGTTGACGGTTACCCGAGTCGGACAAACATCGGGGTGAAGCTACCAAACAACGTCGGATGACCACATTCCAACTATTTGTTTGATACTTCCAAATGAATTTTTTGTGTATTTCTGAAAGAAGCCGTGGAAAGCCACATAACTTTTATTTTCCTAATGCATAGTACATGCCGATTGACGAAAATGTGCCATGAAAAATTCAACATTTTATAATAATAAAGTAAACAATTAAGAAATTATAGCCAAATAATGTTAGTTTTAAGGTTAGAATCCTCCAAAATCCCCGGCAGAGTCGCTATTTCTTTTTTTATCGAAAAAGGAAAATGTTATTTTATAAAAAATTTGACCTTTTAAGAGTCACCACTTAATTTTAAAAGAAAAATTAAGAAAAACTATGTTTTAAAAAGATTTAACAGAAAAATCGTTGGAAAATTAAAAGAGGGGTTCGGATATTCCTATTAACGTCATATGAAGGTTTTGAAAAGAACCTAAGACGTCCTCTTACATGAGGTTATCCGACAACTAACTTAGTTTGGCTAATTAACTTGATTTTATTTTGAGGTAAAAATTGTTTAAAACGTGTTCTAAAAACGAATATCTAGCTTTTATCTAAGTTAAACATATATATTGAAAATTATTTTTACACTCATTTAAACTTAATTCTATTTTAAGTCGTTAAAACATTTATCATTCTACGAGGATTTGGAGTTTTCTATTTTTAAAAATACCGGCAAATAAATAATTAAAGGAACATAAAGAGAGAAAGGGAGAGAGATATTGGGTCCAAACCTGGTTATCTGTCCGCCTGGACCGGTATTTGGACTCACCTATTTTCACGTTTTGAGCCATTCTACTTTTTGGGCTTTCATCAAACTTTTTGTACATGTCCTAAACTAAGCAAATAATAATGCAAAAATAGATATAGAAAAATAAAATACGACAAGGGACCTGGGCCACAAAAATAACAGAAAAGATCCAATATAAATAAAAACTGGGGCTTTGGCCCAACTCTCCATCTCTGGCCACTTCGAATTCTTAAATCTTTAAATATGTACGTCGAATGTATGAATGGTTGAGTCAAAAAGAGGAATTTGAGTCTTAATGACTCTATCGATGTGCAAGGAAGGCGAAAGTTCATAGCGAACTCGTATGAAACACATGTATCAAAAGAAGATGGATGAAATTAATAAATACCTGAAAGAAATAAATTGGAAAACTAGAAAGAAATTCAATTATTATTATTATACTCACAAGGAAAAGCATTAATACGGACAAGTGTATGAAATAAATTGGAGTATGAAAGAAAATATACACATATCAAAAACAACTGTGAATTCAATACAAATCAGGCAAAAATAGGAATTTCAATAACTAAACCCATAGAACAGATAACATAAATTAAAGGAGGTAGAGATCATAGATAATGACAACAACATGGGTAACAGACCCTATTGACAATAAAATGCATGTATCCACATATTCAACAAATTCAAACAAAAAAAAATGTAAACAACAATGTGGATTAACATGTGATCTGTTAGATCCCATTTAACGATACTTGTTTAACATAATATCATTATTTCATCGAGCTAGATCAGTCAAAACTGTATAACCTATAACCAAACCTCTAGCAATTGAGTTTGTGCTTGAGAAGAGCCAACATGCCACACATATGAAGGATCAACGCCAATGAATTGGTGATCTAACTAATTTTTTTTTAAAAACTTATAGTTTAATTAAGAAAACTAAGATGCTGGGGAGTAGTAACCTAGTCGATAATCCATCTTTACAAAGACAACCAATTAAAATCCGCAAACCAGCCACGATCTATAGTTAATGAAGAAACAAAGGGGTAGGCATGGAAAACTGATTTGGAAGCACGCAACTGAACTGAATGTAGCATCAAAAAGCGATAAGGAAGCGATACAATCTTAAATAGCTTGATGAGAAACAACACAACTTGGGTCTGCCGATTCTTTTAGAGTAGATTTCGAATCAAGTTGAGAAAAAGCATTCACCATCTAGAGGGAGGCGAGCAATTGTAACTATACGACGAGGAAGCTATTAAAACAAAATAGAGGAAGAAGAAGGTTATGTCATATGGAATAACTCTAAAATTAAGTAAGGTAATACATATGAAAATAAAAAACTCCATCCATAATATAAATAAAATTAACAGGTAATGGGTATACATCATCATAAGTCAATAACCAATATGATCACAAGGCTAGAAAAATCACTACATCACAATTCATTACTAGATCATAGTTCAAGACAAGATACTTTGGTCAATGCACAACATACTTCATAACCTAGATCATCTTATTAACAACTAGCATGAAAAAACTACAATTAACCCTAATTCATTCATGATTAGTATGAAAACATCATCTAGAAGTAATTTAACCAATAACAAAGTCAATTGAACCAATATAACCTAAATCATATCAAGATTATAATCTAGGTTTAAGGGGTAAAGGTCATCTTTTACAAACTAGACCAAACCATCAAGATAAATCCTAAATAGGTTATAATACATGTTAATCTATTCATTATATCCAGAATAAATCATAAACAAATCAATTCATAAAATGAATTTCGTATTGGATGAAAACCTACTTGAAAACTCAAATTTGGAAATCAATTTGATGGAACCCTTGTTTTATCGAGAAAGAGAAAATATTATTTTATAAAATTTTTGACCTTTTTAGAGTCGTTACTTAATTTTTAAAGAAAAATCAAGAAAAACTATGTTTTGAAAAGACTTAACAGAAAAATTGTTCGAAAACTAAAAGGGGGGTTCGAGGATTCCGATTAACGTATTAGGAAGGTGTTGAAAAGCACCTAAGACGTCCACTTACTTGTGGTTATCCGACAAATAACTTAGTTTGGCTAATTAACTTGATTTTATTTTGAGGTAAAATTGTTTATAACGTGTTCTAGAAACGAATATCTAGCTTTTATCTAAGTTAAACATCTATATTGAAAATTATTTTAAAACTGATATAAACTTAATTTTATTTTAAGTTGTTAAAACATTATAGCATTCTACGGGGATTTAGAGTTTTCGACATTTAAAAATACCGGAATTAAATAATTCAAGGCACATAAAGAGAGAAAGGGAGAGAGATATTTGATCCAAACCAGGTTATCTGTCCGCTTGCACCGTTATTTGGACCCACTTATTTTTCGGTTTTGACCCATTCGACTTTTTGGATTTTCAACCCACTTTTCTTTTGTACCTGTCATAAACTAAGCAAATAATAATTCAAAAATAGATATAGAAAAATAAAATACGACAAGGGACTTAGGCCCAAAAAATAGCAAAAAAGATACAAAATAAATAAAAAAAGGGTCTTTGGCTCAACTCTCCAACTCTGGCCACTTCGAATTCTTCAATCTCTAAATCTGTACACCGAATGTATGAATGGTTGACTCGAAAAGAGGAATTTGAGTCTTAATGACTCTCTCGATGTGCAAGGAAGGCGACAGTTCATAGCGAACTTGGATGAAATACATGTATCAAAAGAAGATGGATGAAATTAATAAATACCCGAAGGCAATCAATTGGAAAACTAGAATGAAATTCAATTATTATCATTATACTCACAGGGAAAAAAATTAATACAGACAAATTGGATGAAATAAATTGGAGTAGGAAAGAAAATATACACATATCAAAAACAAATGTGACTTCAATACAAATCAGGAAAAAAATAGGAATTTTAATAACTAAACCCATCGAACAGATAACATAAATTAAAGGAGGTAGAGATCATGGATAATGTCAACAACATGGACAACATACCCTATTGACAATAAAATGCACGTATCCAAATATTCAACAAACTCAAACAAAAACAAAATATAATAAGTGATAAGGTAAACGACAATGTGGATTAACACGTGATCTGTTAGATCCCATTTAACGGGATTTAGTTAAACATAATCTCATTATTTTATCGAGGTAGATCTGTCAAAACTGTATAACCTATAACCAAACCTATTGAGTTTGTGCTTGAGAAGTGTCAACATGCGACACATATGAAGGATTTACACCAATGAATTTGTGATCTAACTAATTTTATTTATTAAAAAAAATTAAATATTAATTAAGAAATCTAAGATGCTGGGGAGTAGTAAGCTAGTCGATAATCCACCTTTACATAGAAAACCAATTAACATCCGCAAAGAAGACTAGATCGATACTTAATGAAGAAACAAAGGGGTAGGCATGGCGAACTTATTCGGAAGCACGCAAGTGAAATGAATGTAGCATCAAAAAGCGATAAGGCAGCAGAGACAATCTTAAATAGCTTGATGAGAAATAACACAACTTGGTCTGTCGATTCTTTTAGAATAGATTTCGAATCACGTTGAGAAAAAGGTTTCACCATCTATAGGGAGGAGAGAAATCATAAGTACACAACGGGGAAACTATTAAAACAAAATAGAGGAAGAAGAAGGCTATGTTATATGTGAATAACTCTAAAATTAAGTAAGGTAATACACATTAAAAAATACTTCATGAATAATATAAATAAAACTATTAGGTAATGGCCAAATAAATGGAGAATACTTGAACTGAGACAGTCATTTTAGGACTAGACATAACAATGAAAACACATAAGGACAACAGTCGTGAAACACCAAGCAAGGAAGCAAAGACTTGAGTCATAGCAAACTAACAGATGGAAAAATATTCTGCATTGCATTCGACAACTATCAATCAAATATTTTACATGCTTTCAAAAACCTACGTCGATGAGTTAGAACTAAACCAAGGACCAAGTCTTAAAATTGAGTAAATACAAACAGGGGAAGAAAGAAATAACACCTTTGGGAAAAGACATTATCGCACAGTAAAACTAAAACAAGGAAGATAAAGGAGATGTGCGATCCTATTTCCGTCGAAGTATATATACCACTAAACTGATAAAAAAAAGACTTCTGGCACAAGCAAATAGCAAGGACACAAGAGTATCTTCCAAAATGTCTAACATACAATCATTTAGATATAGCATAAACGATGATCGAATCATCGAAATACAAAAATGGGTATCACATTCATCACACTACCCTCAATTGGAATCTATCACTTTCTCAATACAACAGATAGAACATCAGAACACAGAACGAAACGCGAAAACACAATGGAGAAACAGAAACAATGAGATTTTCTTTTTTTTAAATATAAAAATATAAGAACAAAACAACAAATAAAGAAGATCGACAACAACTTAGAGTCGAAAATAAAACTTTGACGGGGTAGGGTATACCTTCTTATGAGCAGCAACACTGGGACGACGAGCAGAGGGTGAGCAACACTGTTACACCAAAGAAAACTTCGAAAGTCGAATGGGCGGTCACAACGAAAATGGAAACTCCGTGACATGGACCGAATAGTTCAAAGAACTTTTGTTCAAGATGTATTTCTTCTTCCTCGAATACTTAACTACTGTTATTATTATCTTTCTTTTCCTATTTCTCACTCAAATTTTCTTAAAGAAACATTAAGATGAAAGCAAAATTTTCCAAGAAGAAAGAAATGCCCAAAAACCTCCTAAAAATTTCTCTTGTTTGCCTTCTAATCCTCTCCCCAAAAAAATTCCCTTTTGATGAAGAAGAAAGAGAATAATTATAGAGAAAGATTTAGGGTTTTCGACTTTTGAGGGGGAAAGGGTAGAATCGTCTAAGCTGAGACGTTCGAGATAATTCAAAATTCAAAATTCTATCTCTAAATTTAGGGAAAATAGCTGGAATTAGTACGCCTTCCAGCTCACTGCAAGGTTGCAACGGACGAGTAGAGAGTACCCTCCGATCTTGGCGTTAGTACAGGCAAATTATGGAGATGAATACATCTGGCTGTCAAGGGCGAGATAAAGCTGCGGGTCGTACGAACAAAGCAGGTTGAGGCAAACGACGTGAGGCATGAATTTGATTCACGCGCCTTTGGTTGTTCGAGCTTGATACCAACATCGTTCTTGATTTTTATGTCACGCGTTTGCTTCGGTTCTGGAAATTGTATCCATCTTGGAGTCATTGGAGGAGATGAAGAAGGGGCCGGGTCATGAAATTAGTTGGGCTGGAGGGCTGAATGAATAAAATAAAATGGGCGTGGGAATTTTGTTTAGGCTGCAGAGTTGGGCTGGAAATTTGGGAAGAGTGGGCTGCTGATAATCAAAAGGAGGCCCAATCTTTGATCTCAAAAGAATTGGGTTTCAAACTACTAGCTGGTCGTATTTGTGATATAGCAAACTGGAGGCTGAAACTTAGACGACTTGAAGCTACTTGACGAACTTGATTAAATTTTTGAATGAGACGAATTAATATATATATAGATATTAATCAAAAAGCTTTTTTCAAAGAATGAAATAATTAACTTAACAAAATCGAATAACTAAAAGTTATGAATAAATGAAATTAAACTAATTTATTTGGCCATTTAAATTAAAGTAAAATCTTTTCGACACGATTTTCAAATATTTATGGAATGCAGTAATTGTTTATAAAATTCATATGAAATACTTTTTACTAACTATAATTTATATCAGTCAACTAAGATCGCTAAAATGACAATGAAAAGTGTTCAACTTTTATAAAACTAATTATTCTCAATCGTTTGGGAATTAAGAAGCTCATGAATTAATATATATCGGGAAAATTCAAAATTGGGTGTTAACAACCCTTTGGGGAAAGAGGTCTCAAAGGTGAATTAGATCCCATACCTTGTTAATTGATGAATATTTATGGAGTAAATTGACCCTTTGCATCCCTTAAACCCTCCACTAGCTTGGTCTTCAATGGTGTTTTCCACTAGAGAGAAGGAATAGAGTTGTTTTGTGAGTTGTGATTAGTCTAATGGGGTTGGGGTCTTTATCTGGGGGGTTAATTAACTTTATTAGTCTTTCCTAATCCTCTTAATAACGACCTAACCCTTTAATTAATTAATTGGAGTTAAGTGAAAACGTGCAGCAAATTGGACCCCTCACAAACGAGACCCCGATGGACAATTCGTCTGTGAGACAACGGCCACAGGACCTTTCCATCCGGTTGGTCTGTCGTTTTGGTCAAATCATGGTCAAAACCAGTCTTGGTAAAAATTCCTATGTGTTCTCCATCGATTGACACACGGATCATCGACTCCAAGTCGTTGGTGACACTACCTTGGGAAGTTTTTTTTTACCACAAACGCAAGGGTCCTCCTCAAGGGCGTTTGGTCGGTCCTTGAGGAGTCGTACCCAAAAGTTTTGACCATGAATCAACTTAAACATATAATAGACACCCTTACACCAATTTACATCATTTTCGGACTTCTAAAAGCTAGTCCAATAGGCTAAGGAACGGTAGTACCTCATTGAACTAGTTTCCGGATGTCATGGACGTTCTTGGACGTTTTGGTTTCTAGACTTCCTAAATGACTTATATTCATTAAAATTGACCTTAAAATAGTGTCTTGACCTTCATACACTTATGTTAGGCTCTAGAACACGTATTGAATTTTCAAAATGTTACATCTATCCGCTTTCGCCTTAATAATACCATAAACTTACGTTTTATAATGCGATATGCATCTGGTTTCACCATTAGAATACCATAAATTATCTTTCTTAGCATGGGGATTTATGTCTATCCATTTACGCCTTAATAATATCATAAAGTTACCTTTATTGATGTGGGAATTTATATCTATCCATTTTCTCTTTAAGAATACCATAAAGTTACTTTCTTAGGTTGGAGATTTATATCTCTCCTCTTTCCCCTTAAAAAGTACCATAAAGTTGACTTTCCTAATGCGGGGAGTTATATCTATCTGCTTTCGCATTAAGAATACTATAAAATTACCTTTCTTAAGGCATGGATTTATATATATCCGGTTTCGCCTTAAGAATACCATACAGTTACCTTTGTTAAGGCATGGATTTATATCTATCTTATTTCACCTTAAGAATAGCATAAAGTTACCTTGCTTAAGGCAGACATTTATATCTATCCTCTTTTTGCCTTAAGAATACCATATAGTTCCCTTTCTTATGGCGGAGATTGATGTATGTTCGCTTTCGCCTTAATAATACCATAAAGTTACCTTTTTTAGGGAAGAGATGCGTGTCCATCCTCCTTTAGCCTTAAGATTACCATAAAGTTTTTAGGGTTTTGCCCTGGTTTTCTTTTCATCTTTGAAGTTTATTTTTTTTCATAAAGAAAACTCAAAGTATTACCATAAATGCTTGAATTTTTTCTGAAAGGAGATTATCATTTTCTTCCATATTTGGTTTATTTTTTTCTAAGAGGAAAAGCTTAAAGATCTATAAATTTAAGATCCTCATTCTCATAGTATAACATAGTATCATCCACAATGTAGACGTTTAAAAATTTAGTTTGTGGGGATATTTATCCTCTCAATAATTAATAATTTTTTGTTATATTAATTTGCTTATAATAATATTATATTTGTAGTAAAACTTTTTATATGTTATGTATCAATCCTATCATATACAATTGTAAGCTTATGCATGACGCCCTAATCACCTTCAAAACTCAACAAGTGGTATCAGAGCACATAGTTCAAAGATATCATTGTTCAATGATCTAAGGCTTGAATGAGGTTAAACAAATTCTCAAGTGGTTTCAAATCAATTTGTAACTAATTTGATGCTATAGAAGATTTTTCTCCATCCACATGCGGAGAAAAGATTTAAAACATATTTTCAATATTGTTGTTGCTGCATCTCTCAACATATACATAGATATATTTAAATTATTTTTAAAACATGTAATTTAAACTTTATTTTTAACCATGACAAGCAGAACTAATGTTGACTATGTAAGGAACAAAGGTATCATGCATGTGAATAAGATGGATCAAATTTTGTCAAGAAAATCCAACCAATAGGGGAGACTTGTTACGATTTTACCCTGATTTTCTTTTCCTGTTTGAAGTTTATTTTTTCCTTTGAAGAAAAGTCAAAGTATTACCATAAATGTTGACCATTTTCTGAAAGGAAAAAAATATAATTTCTTCCATATTTGGTTTATTCTTTCTTAGAGAAAAAGTCTGCATATTTATAAATTCAATATTTCCTATTCTCATAGTATAACACAATAGATTCCGCAATTTAGACGTTTAAGAATTAAGTATGTGGGGAGATTTATCCTCTCAATAATTTATAATATTTTTCTTATAATAAGATTTTGTTTTTTTTTATATGTTTTTTTTGTTATTTATCAATTATATCATATGCAATTGTAAGTTTCTGTATGACACAAAATCACCCTCTATAATCCAACAAATGTTACCTTTCTTAAGGTGGGTATAAGTATTCTTCCCTTCGAGTTATAAGACTACCTTCTGCACGGATCATCCTTTGAATCCTACCTAAAAAAAGAGGGGTGGGGGAGGGAGGGGGGAGGGAAGACAACACAAAGAATACACAAGTAGAGGAGAAATTGTTACCTGTCAAGAAGTTTGAGACTTGAAAGTCATGCTAAGCTGACAAGGTTACACTTGAAACAATATTTTGTTGGTGATACTAAAGAACTTTGAGTAAAATTTTGAGATATTACAACCCTTTTTAATGACGATGTTCTGACATTGAAACATAAATATTTGCGAGGCAACAAAAATCTGAAATCACCTACATGACAAAATCTAGAGCTAACCTCAAAAAATAATCCAGAAACATTCTTAAGGTATTAAATATTGAATTTCAGATATGTCGTAGATCTTTGTGTCTAGATCAAAAATAAATAAGCGTCTTTTGATTTCGTTGTTTCTACGTCAAGACACGAGAATTTTAGTAAAGCCACCACATATCAATAATTTTAAGAATGACAGAATCTAGAGCAAAGTTTAAAATATCATCTAAATAATATTCTAAAGATATTAAATCTTGAATTTTAGATATGTTGTAGAACTTTGTGTCTTTATTCGGAAAAATTTAGAGGCTTGTGATTTTGTAGTTCCTACATCAACACACGAGAGTTTTAGTAAAATCACCTAGATCTGAAAATTCTAGCTAACTTAAAAAATTCATCTAGAAAGATTCTGAAGGTATTAAATTCTAAACTTTGGATATGTTAGATATACAGAAGTCTAGTTTCTGGAAAATCAAACTGTTCATAATTTCAAATTTAGTACAATGATATGTGAATTTTCTATGACAGACATGTGAAGATATAAAAGAGTGATGAATATCTAAAAAAGGAAGGAAGATTACCTTGAATTATGCCCCTTTTGTCATAGGCTTACAGCTTACGATCTCTAATTCAAGACAAAATTGCAGAGACAATGTACCTTTTTATAGATGTCATGTGGTGGAAATAAAATTCTTCTCCTAGTTCAATTACAGTTTCTTTTTGGCTAGAACAACAGAAAAGGGTATGAATATGAAATTGAGTGTGACTACAATTCCTAGTTCAATTAAAATTCTTTTTCAATAGAAAATGACATGAATTTAAAATTGAGTGGATCTACAACTCCTAGTTAAACTACATTTTGAACTTGAATGGCATCATAAAATGTCTCTGCTAGACCAATATCAATTTCTTTTTGCCTATTCTAAAGTAATTGACAGAAATATTATCCTAGTTGAATTGGTTTCCTATTGATTTTTAACAAGCATTTATTTGCCTCGTATCATTAATATAATTGGCCAAATATATGTCTGAAAAGGGCAGACTCACGTGCCTTCTCCAATTACATGCATTAGAGTCGGAAAATAAAATACACATTGCATTAGCATGGTAAATAAATTATTATTTAATCAGTACTTCAAGTTTGGTCATCGGAAAAAAAAACATCTTGACGAGACTTGAAGCAGGGGGCATTTGTAATAATCAATAATTTATTCAAATATAAATTTATTAAAATGATTCGGATTATATTACATTAATTAATATATTAGTACAAATAAATATTAGGGATTAATATAACTAAACTAATTATTTAAATTCAATAAATATGAACTTAATTAAAAATATGCTCCATAAAGCCCATATGTCATGTAACTTAAATTTGATTGACCGAAGGGAATCTTATTCCAACCATAACTCCCCTAGTCTAAAACTATATATAGGGGTCTTCATAATTCAGAAAAGAGGACAAGAATTTTTAAACAAGAAGCTAAAGAAAGCTCATGGATCAAAAGCCGCAGATTTCTCTACAAGTTCAAGAACTTAAGCATCCATGTTTTAAGAACGAGCAAAATAAGGAACGACAAAGATCAAGAACAATCAAGATCAAGATTGTCGGATTCAATATAAAGCTCGAAAGCCTTGAGTTCAACTAGAATGTCAAGATAAAGATAAAGTTCAAGTCAAGACGAAGATCAAGTCCAAGTTCAAGTTGAAAATCACGATTAAGGTCAAAATAGAGACAAGATCAAGAGAAATCCAAAGTTCAAGATCAAGCTCAAGAGCCGTTGAATTTATATTTGAAAAGGAGAATTCAGAAAAAAAAACATAGAGATTGTAACACTCACACTAGAATAATAAAAAGATTGTTCCATAATTTTCCTTTCTTGATTATTAATTTCTCGACACAAATTTTATTTTCTACAATATGTAGAGTAATTAAAACTTGTATCAATAGTGAATGAAACAAGTAATTCAATTCTAACAAATCAACCAATAAATTGCAAAAAGAATTAACTTGTATTTAAAAGTACATTACACAAATACTGAAGTTGAATTAGAAGAGAAAATTAACCACGAATAAAAAAGTAATTAATGAAAGACTAGACACAGATACATAAAGTGAATTAAACTTATATCAATAATGAATTAAACAAACTATCTAATAGTAACATATAATAAAATACAAATCAATTAAATTTTCATTAAAATGTATTACACAATATTAATGTTCTAGAAGTGAGAATTAAAATTAAATGAAAAATATTACTAATGAAAGACAATAGAATAATGTATAAACTGAAATAAACTTGTGTTATTCATAAAAAAAATATGTATTTTAAGTTTCTTATAAATTATTTTGGTTTGTATCATAACATCACTATTGTTTGCAATATGCATTATAAATATAGTGTGCATATATTATAAATTTATAATAAGTGTGTTACCTAATCATTTGGTTGGTATCATTAAGAATAGAGTAAAGTTTGCAGTATGTGATATGAATGTATAGTTTAAGAATAAAACATATATTATATGATTATTATAAATTATTTTTATTAGTATCACTAACAAAATGAGTGACGATTGCAATACGTATTATAAATGTGTCACTTTAAGGTTTTTCCCCTTTACATAGACCTCTTCATACACATAATTATATATATATATCGAGTATAGATAGCCCCTTCGTTTAGGAAGATTACATGGCCTTCTACTTTTATTGTACATACACATATATAAGATAGAAAATACTCTTAATGATTGTTTCATCTCATAACCATCTAACTAGATTAGCAATTTTGTTATAGCCCATACATCAATGAAAAGAGAGCCACATATAGGCTTTATACAATCCGTACTCAAATAAAAGGAGATAGAATATAAGAGTCATAGAACTAAAATAATAACATAAGCTCGAAATTGGCATCGCCCTCGGAAAATGAGGACCTACCCTACTTGGATGATCAAAGGATCCAAATCTTCTTCAAGTAGACTTCCCAAAAAACTCAACGATCGGAACCTAAAAATGTTGGGGCAAAAGGAAGAAAATGGGATTAGTACGCCACTTGTACTAAGTATGAGATCACATGCACATATATGATCCAAACATGCTCAAAAAAAGACATTTGTTAAAATATGCATTTCTCCCTAAGAAATCATTATGCACATCCAACAAGGTTATACCAATCAGCATTTAATAATTATTGAGTCATAGGCATATTCCTCATAATACAATAAGAATCAAGTATAGTCAAGTCAACCTTTCATATCATGTAGATAGATATATACTCAATTAACTCCTTCACCAAGTCAAATTTAACAATAATCATGAATAAGAGTACATTTAATTATAAGAAATCAAGACAATTACCCATGAATCCTTACTCAATCAAGAAACCCAACAAGAACCATGACTAACACCCTACTTCACATTACATGACATTAAGATGTACATTTCATCTTACTTTAACAGTATAACCCAACACATACTCATAAGTGAACTAAACAACATATAGTATCAACAATGTGCAAGTTCATCGTATACATGTCATATATAATCATAAGCATAAACATACATATGAGCATCCTCGTAAAACTCCTCCAAAGGCTAACTAGTGCAATTCTTAGGTAGGGTCCCATACCCCTACCTAGAGTAAGCTAAATCCCTTAGGTTATCCTTGTTAGAGTTCAATACTTTAATTCTTTTTACCTTTTGGGAACATCTTGCCATAACCGACATAGACCACATGAGCTAGTGCGGATTCTGGTGTCATAAAACCCTACACCGAAAGAAGGCGGACTACTTGCCAAGGTAGTACCAAAACATAAAACATAGCAACTACGCGGATCCACTAGGTAGTAATCCTATGGGGGCAACATAGTTCAAGAACTAGGAGATATAGTTTGGACACTCTATATGCTCTATGCATTGTAGTCTCCAATCTCAAGAGTACTTTAGTGCTCCTACCTTCCATATGTGGGAAGGTATACTCCTCACTCTAGTTCACTCTGTATTAAGCTAGATTCCCCTTTTGAAATGTCTTTTATTCTTTAATTATCAATCATAGATTAGTTTAGATCATAGGGTCTACCCCTTTTATAATCATCATCATCAATATCTCGATAAGAATTGCATAATTCCTTTTATTACAATTCATATAAGTGAGGTTAGCACATTAGCATTTCATGTCATAATAATGCACATTGATAGTCATCACCATTCTAATAACACATACATCTTAATCAACCTCACAGCATAGTCAAGACATTTCAATTAAACATCATTCCATCCTATCAATCCCAATACAAGGCTTACTCCAATATAACATCATGACTTATCCACAATTGGAAGTAAAGATAGACATCATAAGACTTACCAAGTCTCCTTCATAAACCATCATTTGGGCCTTACCATAAACTCTCAATCTAATCCAATTTATATGTACCACATCATAATTCATAATCAACATGATAACAGACAAGAAGAGTCACTACACCATAATTAAATACTGATCACTTCTCAAGATCTAGTATGAAAAGCAAAAAATCATCCTAATTTGTTTATGAATAGTGTAACAACATCATCTAATAATTATTTAACCAATAATCAAGTCAATTGAATCAATCCCAACCTAATTCACATAAAGATCAAACCTAGGGGTAAGGGGTAAGGATTATGTACTTCTGTTTAGATCAAAACATCACAAATTACCATAATCAAGTTATAATACATGTTAATATACTCATTATACCGTAAATAAACCATTAAAAACTTAGTTCATAACATCAAATCTGTAATTGGATGAAACCCACTTGAAAACCCAACCTTTTGAAATACTTTGAAGGAACCCTTTGAGGAAAGAAGTCTCCAAGGTGAATTAGATCCCATACCTCAACGTTTGATGAAGATTTGGTGGTGAAATCGACCCTTTCCAGTCACCAAAATATCCCCTAGATTGTCTTCAATGGTGTCTTCCATAAGAGAGAGAGAGAAGAGAGAAGGAAGAGAGTTTCTTTTGTAAGTTGTTTTTTAGCTAATGAGAGTTGGGGGTCTTTAAATTAGGGATTAATTAAATCAATTATATCCCCTTAAACTCCTAATCCCCTAATTGATCACCTAAATCCCTAACTAGTTAAATGAAACCGACTTAAAAATGTGCAGGAACTTTTGTTCCTCACAGACGAGACTCCGATCGATGGTCCGTTTGTAAGTCAACGGTCACTATGCCTTTCCGTGCTTCACAACTGTCTTTCTTGTCGGAGACTTTGCAAAGGGCCTCCAACCAAATGTCAGTGTGGGACAACGGTGGGCATCGACGCCCCGTCGATCTACAGACGAGTCGTCGTTGCCTTCTCTTGGTTTCACACATCCCAGGCGGTGTTGCCTCATACGTGCTAGGGTCCTCCTCAAAGGCCCTTGGTTTGTCCTTGGGGAGTCTTACCCGGACGTTTCAACCATGAATTAAGTTAAACTCATGTCATACACCCTTCCATATAATTTCATGAATTTCCGACTTGTAAAATCTAGTCAAGTAGGCTAAGGCACGGTAGCACTTCTTAGCACTAGTTTCTAAACTTCGTGGACGTTCCTGGGCGTTTTGGTTTCTAAACCTCCTAAATAACCTATATTCATTAGGATAGGTCTTAAAACAATGCTTATACCTCAAAACACCTATGTTAGGATCTACGACAAGTTTTGAATTTTTTAAAAGTTACATTATCCCCCCCCAAGGAACATTTGTCGCCGAATGACACTAAAATTCTTTTGAAGGAAGGGATAGACTTAAGACTAGCAGCCCAACAAATCAACATTATCAAAAGAACATAAATCATAACATTTTAACAAGCCAATTTCAAAACCTCAATTACCACACATAAGGCTAAAGCACTTCATCATGAGGCATTTCCTTCTCACAACATACATCAGCTTAACATACATTACATGAGTCAATTAACACAAATTTCAACATATCAATAGGTTACATAACTTTTCACTAAGACTCACCATGACAAAATGCATAACATAACTCGAACAAACCTAAAGGCAATATTTCAAGTTTTATGCGCCAAATTTACTGTAACTTACTGTAATGTAATTCAAAATACACATTTTTACAACACTTCACCAGAAATCAAGAAACTTCTATTTTTAGTCATATTTATATTAATAAAAGAATGACTAACCTTAATTATAAAAAAGATGAGGGTAATAGGACTTCATGTCATCCTCGGCCTTCCATGTTGCACCCTCAACTATGTGATTTTTCGATAACACTTTTACGGAAACCACCTCTTTATTCCTCAACTTCTTGAATATCCTAACAAGAATTTGAACCGGAACTTCCTCATAAGAGAGGTTATCATTGACACCAAGACCCTCAATAGGCAGAACAGACTCGGGATCACCAACACACTTTTTCAACATAGAAATATGGAAAACCGGATGAACCGAAGCCAATTCACAAGGAAGTTTCAATTCATAAGCAACCTTAGAAACTCTTTGCAAGATTTCATAAGGACCCACATAATGAGGACTCAGCTTATGTTTCTAGCCAAATCTAACCACACATTTCAGTGGTGAAATTTTCAAATAAACCTTATCGCCTTCTTCAAACTCGAAATCCCTTCTCCTATAATCGGCAAAAGACTTTTGCTAACTATAGGCCATTTGCAACAGGTTACTTATGATATGAACTTTCTCAAAAGTCTTATAAATCAAATCGAGACAAAGAAATGAAGGCTCTCCCACTTCAAAGTATCCAATAGGAGGCCTACATCTCCTACCATACAAGGCTTCATAGGGAGCCATGGAACGGAGGAATCAAAACTATTGTTATAGGTTAACTCCATCAAAGGCAAATTCTAATCCCAAATTTCCTTAAAATAAATAATACATGCCCTACGCATATCCTTAATGGTTGGAATAGTACCTTCCACTTGACCATCCATTTGAGGATGAAAAGCGGTACTTCACTCTTCACCTTAGTACCCAACCCTTTTTGGCACGACCTCCGAAACCTAGATGTGAATTGTGCACCCCGATCCAATATGATAGATAACGGGATACCACGATGACACATAATCTCATCTATGAAGATCCTAGCATAATCTTCTGGCAAATCAGTAGACTTGACGGGAATAAATTGAGCGGACATGGTCAAGCTATCCACAACTACCCATATAGAATCATATGACTTTGAGTCCAAGGTAAACCCACTACGAAATCCATATTGATGTCTTCCCACTTCAAAGTAGGAACTTTGATTTCTTTTAGTAAGCCACCCGACTTTTGATGTTCAGCTTTTACATGTTGGCAATTTGGACACCTAGCAACAAACTCCGCTATGTCCTTCTTCAAACCTTCCCACTAATATACTTCTCTAAGGTCATGATACATTTTGCTCGAACCAGGATGTATTGAGTAGCGGGACCTATGGGTTTCTTTAAGGATCCAGTACTTCAACCCATCTGCATTGGGAACACATAGTCTCCCTTGGCACATTAAAATACCCCCCCAGGGAGAATGTATTGATAAGCTTGCCAAGCACCGATTCTTTGAACTCCATCAATGATTGGTCAAGGTGTTGTTTGGACTTCACCTCAACTACAAATGATGACTCAAAGTTATTATGAACCATGAAACCACCCGCTGAAAAATCTTCCAACCTCATCCCCAACCTTGCCAACCTATGTACATCCTTCACTAGGTCTTTCTTGTCTTCATCAACGTGGGATACACTATCCATAGTCATATGACTTTAGGGAATCCACAACCACATTAACCTTACCATGGTGATAGAGGACACTCATATCATAATCTTTCAACAATTCTAACCACCTTCTTTGTCGGAGATTCAACTCCTTTTAGGTGAACACATATTGGATACATTTGTTGTTGGTAAAGACATCAACATCAACCCCATACAAGTAATGCCTCCATATTTTCAAGGCAAACACCATGGCCTCTAACTCAAAGTCACGAGTTTGATAGTTTTGCTCATGTAGTTTAAGTTGCCTAGAGGCATAGGCTATCACTTTCCCATGTTGCATAAGCACACACCCCGAACAAACTCGGGATGCATCACAATACACAACAAAACCCTTTGTACCCTCCTATAAAGTCAACACTAGAGTGGAACTGAGCCTATCTTTCAACAATTGGAAACTTTTCTCACATGCCTCCGACCACTCAAATATCATACACTTTTGGGTCAAAGTAGTCAAGGGAGATTCAATGGACGCAAAACCCTCCATGAACCTCCGATAATAACCCGCCAAACCCAAGAAACTCCTAATGTCAGTTAGAGTCAAAGGTCTAGGCTGATTTTTCACCGCTTCCGTTTTCCTTGGATCAACCTCAACTCCCTCACTAGAAATGATATGACCTAGAAATGTCACCGACCTCAGCCAAAAATAACACTTGCTATACTTGGCAAACAGTTGATGTTCCTTAAGGGTTTGCAATACCACCCTCAAATGACCAATGTGATCACTCTCATTTTTCGAATACACCAAGATGTCGTCAAGGAACACAATGACAAATGAATCTAGGTAACTTCAAAACACCCTATTCATTAGGTCCATAAACACCGCTGGAGCACTAGCGAGACCGAAAGATATTACCGAGAATTCATAGTGCCCATACGTAGTCAAAAATGCCGTCTTTGGTACATCCTCACCTCTCACCCTAAGTTGGTGATAACCCGACCTTAAATTAATTTTTTAAAAGTATCTTGCCCCTTGGAGTTGATCAAAGAAGTCATCAATCCGAGGGAGAGGATACTTATTCTTAATAGTTACCTTGTTGAGTTGACGGTAATCAGTACACATTCTCAAGGACCCATTCTTTTTCTTTGCAAAAAAAATTGGAGCACCCCATGGAGAAATACTAGGCCTTATAAAACCCTTGTCTAGTAAATCCTTGAGCTGTGCCTTCAATTCTTTCAATTTGTCCGAAGTCATTCAATAATGAGGAATTGAAATGGGATTCGTATCCGTAGCAAATCAATACAAAAATCAATTTTCCATTCAGATGGAATACCGGGAACGTCATTCGGAAAAACCTCTGGAAATTCACTCACTATGAGGACCAACTCAATGTGAGAAATTTCGGAGTCTAGATCTTGGACTCTTACAATACGGTATAGAAAACCTTTAGAGATCATTTTTCATGCTTTTAGACAAGAGATAATACAACCCATAGGAATAGAATTTCCCCCTTTCCACTCAACGATGGGTTCATTTTGAAAGATAAACCTCACCACCCTTGTCCTACAATCAATAGTAGCAAAGCAAGCATGGAACAAATCCATACGCAATATAACATCAAAATCAAGCATATCCAGTTCTACTAATTCAACAAAAGAAACTATATTGGAAAACATTATAGGGCAATTTCTATACACTCTTTTTGCAACAACCGACTCATACATCCTTGGCGAAGGTTGATGAACTCCACCACTTTAGCCTCCCTTATCTCCCCAAGAAAGAGACTATCTAGAAAACCCTTCTATAAGATCTACCAAGTCAACGGACCACCCCTCAATGGCCTATTATCCCTCTGTTGCACAAACTATGCTTGAGCCATGTCCTTGAGTTGATAAGTGGCAAACTCGGCCTTTTCACTCGTGGACAACCCCATAGCAAAAAGTATCTTATAAACTTCATCGATGAACTCTTGGGGGTCTTCCTCAACCTTAGATCCGTAGAAGGTAGAAGGGTTCATTCGAGTGAAGTCCCTTAGACGGGTAGCCATAGTAGTGAATTGTTGATGAGGACGGGGTACAAGCACCCGGTTGGCTTGAGCCATCATAGTTTGCGCTTGAGCAATGGAGGCTTGAGACATTGATGGGTAAAACATTATATCTCCATCCATCAAGGATACATAATTTTTCGGAGTTTGTTCCGTGTTAGCATATTCTTCAATTGGAGGAACTTTATCACCATGGGGAGGAGCTCCCGCATTTGCTATTTCCTCTTTAAGTATTCAAGTCACGTTCCTTCTGGTGTTCGTTCTTCCTATAAGCACAACAATAGGATTAGACGCAAAAGCACACCACAAATATACTCTAATGGCATGATATAAGATTTCCAAGAAAGGGAGAGTTTCCTAAGCATCATGTAGGTTCCCATCCATAAGGTGTGGTGCGTTTCACAATATAAACACAAAATTACATAGACGTGGTTGAGAGAGACATAGAGTCAAAGCGATTCAACCTCATGCTCCGATACCAAGTTTTTCACATCCGTATTTACCCCTAAACGTAACCGGCGTCGTCGTCCTCTTTAAGGACTAAGACTAGCCTCTTAGTTTACATCATCACATTCATAACTCAAATTTAGAGGAAAAATTAAAAACTTTTATTATTTGTACTTGGATGATTTACATAGACCTCTACATACACATAATTATACATATATATTAAGTATACATAGACTCTTCGTATACAAAGGTTACATAGCCATCTACTTTTATTGCATATACACATATATAAGATAGAATATAGTCTCAATCACTGTCTCATCTCATAACCATCTAACTAGATTAGAAATTTGACCATAGCTCATACATCAATGTAAAGAGAGCCACATATAGGCTTTATAAAATCCGTACTCAAATGAAAGGAGATAGACTATAAGAGTCTTAGAACTAAAATAACAACATAAGCTCGATATTGGCATCACCCTCGAAAAATGAGGACCTACCCTACTTGGATGATCAAAGGATCCAAGTATTCTTCAAGTCACCTCACCAAAATACTTCAACGACCGGAACCTAAAAATGTTGGGGAAAAAGGATGAAAATGGGGTTAGTAGGCCACTTGTATTAAGTATGAGATCACATGCACATATATGATCAGAACATGCTAAAAAAGGACATTTTATAAAATATGCATTTTCCCTTACAAATCTTTATGCACATCCAACAATGCCATACCAATCAACATTTCATAATTATTGAGTCATAGGCATGTTCCTCAAAATACAATACGAATCAAGTCTAGTCAAGTCAACCCTTCATATCATGTAGTTAGATATATACTCAATTAACTCCTTCACCAAGTAATATTTAACAATAATCATGAATAAGAGTACATTTTGTGATAACAAAGCAATAAAATACCCATGACCCTTATTAGGTCAAAAGTGCAATGACCAAGCAAAGCCCCATAATCTTACTCAATCAAGAAACCCAACAAGAACCATGACTAACACCCTACTTCATCTAACATGACATTAGATGTACATTTCATCTTACATTAACAATATAACCCAACACAAACTCATAAGTGAACTAATCAACATATAGTATCAACAATGTGCAAGTTCATCGTATGCATGTCATATATCATCATAAGCATAAACATACATAAGAACATCCTCCTAAGACTCCCCTCAAGGCTAACTAGTGCAATTCTTAGGTAGGGTCTTATACCCCTAACTAGACTAAGCTAGACCCCTTAGGTTATCCCAGTTAGAGTTCAATACTTTAATTTATTTTACCGTTATGGAACATCTTTCCCTAACAAACATAGACCACATGATCTAGTGTGGAATCCGGTGTCATAAAACTCTACACCGAAAGAAGGCGGACTACTTGCCAAGGTAGTACTAAAACATAAAACATGCAACTACGCCGAATCCACTAGATAATATTGCAATGGGGGCAACATAGTTCAAGAACTAGGAGATAAAGTTAGGACCATCTTTATGCTCCATGCATTTTGTAGTCTCCAATCTCAAGAGTACTTTAGTGCTCCTACCTTCCCTATGTGGGAAGGGATACTCCTCACTCTTCTTCACTCGGTGCCAAACTACAGTCCCTTTTTGAAATGACTTTATGTCTTTAATTATCAATCATGGATTAGTTTAGGTCATATAGTGTACCCCTTTAATAGTCATCATCATCAATAGCTCAATAAGAATTGCATGAGTATAAGTCATTTCATTACAATTCATATAAGTGAGGTTAGCACATTAGCATTTAATGTCATAATAATGCACTTTGATAGTCACCACCATCCTTATAACACATACATATTAATCAACCTAACATAATAATTAAGGCATTTGAATTCAACATCATACCATCCTATAAATCCTAATACAAGTCTTACTCAACTATAACATCATGACTTATCCACAATTAATCACAATTGGAAGTAAAGATAGAGATCATAAGACTTACCAAGTCTCCTTCATAGTCCATCATTTGAGACTTACCATAAACACTAAATTCAATTAAATTTATATGCACCACATCATAATTAAATAATCAACATGATAACAAAATTAGAAGAGTCACTACACCATCATTCAATACTAAATCAAAACTTAACACAAGATACTTAGGTCACATCTTATAACCTAGATCACTTCTTCAGAACTAGTATGAAAGGCTAAAAATCATAATAATTTGTTTATGATTAGTGTAAAAACATCATCTAATAGTGATTTAACCAAGAATCAAGTCAATTAAATCAATCCCAACCTAATTAATATCAAGATCAAACCTAGGATTAAGGGTTAAGGCTCATGTTCTTTTATTTAGATCAAAACATCACAATTACCATAATAAAGTTTAAACAAATGTTAATCTACTTATTTTAACCTAAATAAACCATAAAAAACTAAGTTCATAACATCAAATTCGTAATTGGAAGAAACCCACTTGAAAACCCAACTATTTGAAATACTTTGAAGGAGATCTTTGAGGAAAGAAGTCTCAAAGGTGAACTAGATAACCATACCTCAACCTTTGATGAAGATTTTGTGGTGAAATCGTCCCTCTCCAGTCCCCAAAACCTCCCCCTAGCTTGTCTTCAATGGTGTCTTTCAATAGAGAGAGAAAGAAGAGAGAAGAAAGAGAGTTTCTTTTGTGATTTGTGTTTTGGCTAATTAGGGTTGGGGGTCTTTATATTGGTGATTAATTAACTTAATTAGATCCCCCTAAACCCCTAATTAATCACCTAACTCCCTAAATAATTAAATGAAACCGACTTTAAAATATGCAGGAACTATTGACCCTCACAGACGAGACCCCGATCGACGGTTCGTCTGTGAGTCGACAGTCACTGTGCCCTTCCATGATGCACAATAGTAGTTATTGTCATAGGCTTTTCAGGTGAGGTCCTCCAAACAAAATGGCTAAGTGTGGGACTACGGTTTATATCGATGCCCCGTCTAGCCACACACAAGCCGTCGTTGCCTTCTCGTGGTTTCACACTGCCTACGAAGTGTTGCCTTCTACGTGCTAGGGTCCTCCTCCAGGGACCTTCTTTGGTCCTTGAGGATCTTTATCCCCTATAGATCCACACACAATCCGTCGTTGCCTTCTCGTGGTTTTACACTTCCTAGGCAGTGTTGCCTTCTACGTTCTAGGGTCATCGTCAAGGGCCCTTGGTTGGTCCTTGTGGAGTCGTACCCGGAAGTTTGGACCATGAATTAATTTAAACACATGTTATACACCCTTAAAGCTAATTTCATGAATTTACGACTTCTAAAATCTAGTCATGTAGGCTAAGGCACACTAGCACTTCTTAGCACTAGTTTTCGAACGTCGTGAACGTTCTTGGACGTTTTGGATTCTAAACTTCCTAAATAACCTATATTAATGAAAATGGGATTTAAAAAGTGTTTATACCTCAATACACCTATGTTAGTTTCTACGACAAGTCTTTGATTTTTTAAATGTTACAAAATGTATTTATGTTGGATAAATCTTATATTGTATATGTTCTATAAATTATTTTGATCACAAAGAAAATGAGTGATGGTAGCAATATGCATTAAAAATTTATTGTGCCTATATTATAAATATATTATTAGTAAGTTACCTAAATTATTCTTGTTTGTATCACTAAGAAAGAAGTGAGGTATGCAATATGTATAACTTTTAAATGTTTTGTTCATGAATAAAACATGTATTCTATATTATCTTATAATTTATTTTGATTTGTGTCACTAAGAAAAACTGATGTTTGCAATATGCATTACAAATGTATCGTGCCCATATTATATTGTAAATGTATAACAAGTGTGTTATATTAAATATTTTGGTTGATATCACTAAAAGGATGTGAAGTTTGCAATATGTATTATAAATGTATTTTTCATGATTTTAATACAATTATGAAACATATCTAATACAACTTTAATACAATTGCAATAATGTTCTATAAACTTTACCTTTTCGAGCTTCAATCTAATATATTTCCTAAAATCAATGTTAAACCAAACGTTTCTTAAAATTGAGTCATAAACTCCAAATGTCATTTTCAATTGTTTGTAAGAACAATCTATCCAAATTAATTAATATTTCATAAAATTCAAATATTATATCAACATTTGAAGCTTTTTAATTACCATCAAGGGTGAACTCTTTTTGCAATTATTTTAGAGATTTGAAATTTCTTCTTGAAAACATGATTTTAAAAAAAATTGTATTTATGTTCCTCTTCTCGTCATGTTTTTGGGTAAAAATCATAAATATAGGCAAAGACTTATTCAACGATATTTATTTAAACGAGAATTCAAATAAAAATAAGAATAAAAAGAAGGAGAAAGGAGGGATATAATGAATGGCAAAGAAAAAGACTAGAAGAAGAAGAAGAATAACAAGAAAAAAGAGAAGGTATAGAAAAGAGGAAGACAAAGAGGCGAACATAAATTGTACAACTTTTTTAATTCAAAAGATTGTTATATTTAGTAAGAAAAATTATATTGCAATACATAGTGAATATTTTCTTAATGTAGCATATTTATGTGATTTACTCTTAGTTAAATATGTTGTAGAGATCAAGTGTACATTTTTGCTCTTTCAAATATTACATCATAGCTACTATTGGAACATCTAAAGAATTATGTTCATAGTCTCTTAGTTAAAATTACACACTTTTAATGTTGGGGATCTAAATACATCTGCTGAAGTGGATGCTTTTTTATTATTTATCATCATGTGAAATCTCAAAATTCACATTATGTGAATGTTATTTATCGCTCAATGAGGAGTATCCTGCCAATGTAAATTATTAGAGGTTGTAGCTAAAAAACACCTAAGGCATGAAAAGTTGAGTACATTGAAAGACATGAAATGTAACACATATCGAACTAAAAGAGAAATTAACAGTTGTATTTATTAATTAACTATATCATTGTATGCATAGTTGGCTAATGGCGTCAGCTCTCCTCGTAGACAATCCAGAGACAAAGATCATGTCTATCTCGTCCCACTTTCAAGAGGTGATGGACAAACTCAACCATCGGAAGTGGGGTTCATCATGTCTCATAATGAGTTCTTGTTTCACACCATGAGCCTACACCCTGGCAGGACTGACACTTGATAAGCATTATTCACCCGAAGAGAACTGTTGGCCCGATTTACTTACTCAGTGGAAAACATTAACACAAGAAATAGTATCCAAAAGATAACTCATGGAATATCTTAGAGAAGTATTAAATTTAGCTAAATTGGCTACTTGAGACTTAAACGTATACAACTGAAGATGAAAAGACTAAAGAACTATAGCTACTCGTCGATGAATCCTCTAAAACAAAGAAGTATGTCGGGACAAGACCCCTGATCATACTAAAAACATAAATGCTAGTAAGTAAAATAAGAAGGAGCCCTCGGTAAAGCAAAATTCTCATCAACTGACTCTAAGTTCTCAACTAGATCAACGAGGCGCTGGATGCTGATCTTGTTTACCTGTGTCTGCATCATAAAATGATGCAGGCCAAATCAAATCAGTACATTGAATGTATCAGTATACGAGAAGAAGGCTAAAACATAACGTAAGCTTGAAAAGAATCTGAAAGAAACACTTACTGTGGCTTTACTTGACTCATGAATAACTCAACTCAAATGCAGTGTAAAATAACAATAATAGTGCAATATTTATAAAGCATTTAAAATAGTAAATAACAACTCAATTTGTTAAAAAAATTCAATAAGAAATTCAACTTTACTCATATAATAAAGTTATATAGTTTATGTGGGAGATTCTCTAATTGACAACCACCACGATGAGCCTATGTAGTGATACGTCTTGCTCACGCTGCAAGAACGGTCCTATACTTAGCAGTCATATAGGACGTCTTAACTTAGTGAGTCCAGTAGTCTATGCTACAAAATATTAATAATTCATCTAAAAATTATTATCATTTTCTACCTATGATGGCTACATGGTTTGTGGAGGCTTGAGTCATTCTGAACTGACATCCCCATATCGGTGCTTAATAATTATCCAAAAATATACTTAGCTCATATGTTTTTAAGCAAAACTCTTTCTTTAGTCTGAGATAATTGTTCAAAATGTCACTTAAAAGCTCCCTTGGAAATCGGTGTTTCCCTTTCTTCTTCAAATGTGAAAACGTTTTAAACACTTGGGAATACTTAGTTCCCTTAAAACTTTTGAGTAAAGAACTCAACTCTGTACTCTTAGTTTAACTCAAACGTTTAGGCTTAAAACAAAGTTAAAACATTTGTGAAAGACTTTTGAAAACGTTATGAACTTCTCTTGAATTGATTCTTAACTTCTAGACTTACCCTTAACTTTCCTTGAATTGAATTATGGATTCAAGGTTCATAATTAAATGTTTATGTATGATTTAACGATATTTGAACGTACCTTAGAGTGTTGGAATCAATTAGAAAATATAGGTACGTTGCTAAGGAACTCATACAGAAATATGGGGTAAGAATGGGAAGAACTGGCGTCCCTGGCGCTCTGAAAGGTGCGAGGTGCCATCTCTTGAAATTTAGGGGCTGGGTTGGGCTCTCTTGCTGGCGTGGCATGCCAGAGCTCAACATTCGGAGACCACTTAGGGATCTGAGAGGGTAAACACCCTATTTCAACTTAGTTCATTCCCCAAACACTTAGATTCAAATATACTATCAATATAAGCAGTATTCTATTCGAATTTAACCTAAAATCACGAATTTGGATCCACAACTCTTCAACAATTTCAACGAATCAAGATATTTATAGCAATTCCACAAAACCCATTTAGAACTCAATTGTACAACCTTACAAACAAAATATTTGCTAAAATAAATCATGATTGGAACATGAATGAGCTAACCCAATGCAATGTCATCTCACATAGCTCGTAAGATTTGAATCCTTGGAGAAATGCACATCAAAATGTCAACGTTCCTAACGAATGTTGACTTTTCTTTATCCTTTCTCATCTCTTATCTTTTCTCCAACCTGTAGCATGAACTTCAACTTTTCTAAAGTGACCTAATTCTGATTATACCCCATATAAACTCTTAAAACAAATGAAAATAATAGGGTAACTAAAAGACTACAACACCCTTCCAAAATCTTGTTTTAAACTTTTCCTATTTGAACAACCCAACATTAAATGTGCATATCATACTCCTATGAACTCAAAATCGCGCAAAATCAGCAGCCTTGGAAAAATAATTTCAAAACCGTTCCTACGGTGCCTAGAATGGCACCTTAATCATTCTAATATAGGAGTTACGGTTGTTTGAAATTGATCAAAAACTCAAATGCAATGAATTTCTAGTTTTTTATTCTTTCAAATAATGACTATTTCCAATTCTAACTCTTTCTAGTTCTTTGATTTAGGAAGATGTCACAATATCCCCCCCTTGGAAAATTCATCACGAATGATATTTATCATACTAGGATCAGAGAGTAACATCTAACATTCATCTCAAACACCCAACAAGCAACTTAAATAGAACATGCGAACTTATAAAATAAAGAGTACTTAGAAGAGAACTAGAACATTGATCAAGAATTTCTCCGGTTTAATAGAGATGTGGATATCTCTTCTACATATCTTCCTCGTCTTCCCAAGTAGTTTCCTTAAAAAACTGATTTCGCCAAAGAACTTTGACCGATGCTACTTCCATTGTCCTAAACTTGCGAACATGATGATCTAGAATCTGAACAAGAATATCCTCATAAGATAAACTATCTTTGATACAAAAATCATTAGTTGGTATGATAGGTGACGGATCTCCCATGCACTTCTTTAACATAAAGTATGAAATATCGAATGAACCGTTGTTAACTTGTGGTAGCTCTAACTCATCAACTACATCGTCAATCCTCTAGGATATTCCGTAATGGCAAATAACTGGGGACTAAGCTTCCCCTTCTCAAAAAACTTCATAACACCCTCTATGGGTTAATCATTCAAGTATAACCAATCATCTACTTCAAACTCAAACTCCCTTCTCCTAATATATCCTAATATCAGTGTAGGATTTCTGATGACTCTGCGCCGTTTTCAGCGTTCGTTGAATGAATTTCACTTTCTCTATATATGTGCCGTTTTCAGACCTTCTTTAATAACTTTCACTTTCTCCATATATTTATGAACTAAGTATGGTACTATCAACCAAGCTTCATAAAATTCAAACCATTCAACATGAGATCTGCATCTTCTCCCATAAGCAGATCCATAATGAGCCATTTCGATGTTAGAGTGATAACTATTGTTGTAAGCAATCAATAAGAGGTACATGATCATCCCAATTGACTATGAAATTAATAACACAAGCCCTTAAAATATCCTCTAAGGTATGAATAGTACACTCTTCTTGACAATTTATCTGAAGATGGAAAGCAGCACTTAAGTTCATCTTTGAAACCTAAGCCCTTTTGAAAAGACTTCCACAAAATGTGCAATAAATTATGCACACCTGTCTGAAATAACCAAAACTCGCACCCCATGATGTCTAACCACCTCTTGAATATAAAACATAGCATAATCATCTGTCGATGGGTAGTCTTTACCAGCAAAAAGTGGGATGATTTTATCATACTATCAACAATCACCCAAATAGAATCATGTTGCCTGCAAGACCCAAGTAAGCATTTTATGAAGTCCATTGTAACATTCCGGAAAATTACATGTCTAGTGAATATCCCAATAGGTCTTTATGAATGCGTATTGAGAATCCATAGGCATTCCAATGCCCAATATTGAGAAATATTGGGCATAGTATAGAAAATCGGCTAAGGAGTATTATCCAATTTCTATATAATACCCAAATAAGCAAAATATTGGGTATAGTAGAAAATATAGGCTTAAAGGGTGTTACCCAAATTTTCTGATTATTAATGATCTTGTTTAAGAAATATACGAACAAAGAAGACCCTAAGCTAAAAATCATGTTTTGTAATACTAACACAATAGGTGCTAGGCATCCAAGTGTCAAGCCTACTACCATAGCACATGATCATTTAAAATGATCATCTAAATTAAGTAGTGTCCAAGGACATGGTGAGGGTCCTTGGTACAATAAGTAATTATTCGACATAGGACATCAAGAATAGTTAGTTAGGAAAGTACAACCAACCCATGTGCAAGCACATGGGAAAAAAATATGGGAATCAACCATAGAAGGGGAACACCCTAACCGAATTCGGATAAGGTAATTTAGGGGTAGCATGTGTGGACGGGTCCCTCCATGTGGGGCCTAACTTCCTAACCAATTATAGACTCTAACCTACTGCCATAAATAGCTACCTAACTTAGGACCAAACGAAATAAACTAATTAGTGCACCCGATAACCTAAGACTTAACCGGGTGGCACTAACCTAGTAACTAGTTAAAGAGACAACCTAGTAACTAACCTAGGATTGTCCAAAAGGTTGAGTATGGTCCTAAAAACATAGGGATACTTTAGTAATTAACCTAGGATATTTAACTAATTAATTTATAATCTTAATCAATTTATTTAAAAGGAAAAAACGGAAATTACAAATAATTTCCAGATTTCGGTTAAGACAAGAAATAGACATTCTAGTACCTAACCTAGGATTTTCCAAACGGTTGGTTATGGTCTTAACAACTTCGGGATACATTAGTAATTACACTATGCTACTTAATGAATTTATTATCATAATTAATTAATTTAAATGGACAAAACTAAAATCACAAAGCAATTTACAGATTTCGATAAGGACAAGAAAAAGACAACCTAGTACCTAACCTAGGATAGTCCAAAGGATTAGTTATGGTTATACAACCTTAAGGGTATTTTGTTAATTACCCTAGATAACTTAATTAATTAAAATAGCAATTTAATTAATTAAATTAAAGTGGTCAAACCGAAATTCTTACACTAACCTATTACAACTCAAGAAACATCCTAGTACGTAACCTAGGATGGTCCAAATGGGTTAATTTTTCTTCCAATGATTTAGAGTCACTTTAGTAATTACCATAGGTACCTTAAATAATTAAATTAGCCATTAAATTAATAAATTTAAAGGGGAAAATTATAATTCTTAGGAAAAATTTCAGATTTGACCAAGTATTGTGTTTTCTTAGTTCTAGTCAATCTAGAGTGGCTTTTTACTAATTAGTTAATTAAATTATTTGATCAACTTATTAAAACCTAAGTTTAATGATTCAATATCAGTTACTATGTCTTCGAATAACCTTCAAACTCATAGAAAAGGCGACGCTAAATCAGTAAGCAATGAACAAAAGAAAAACGCAGAAAATTTATCGATTTCTCTAGGGCGATATCGAGGTTTCTTCAAGGTTTCGTTCAAGGTGGTCTTCGTAGATTATGTTCTACATAAGGTATGGGTTTCTCTCCTGGAATTATTCCTCCAAGAGAATTTTCTTTTGAACGATTCATAAGATCTTGAAAACTAGGGTGGTTCCCATCGTTCTTGTAGAACTTCCCTTGTTTAGTATCCTTTACGATTTAATGTTGAATAGGTTAAAGATCATGTCGTTGGTATGTGGTTCTGGATGATATTATCGTGTATTTTCCTTGAATGATGAATGTCGAATGAAAACTTATAATCGTATGAAGCTAATGTTTCCGACGTGATTTAAGAACCGATGATATGTTAGTTTCATCCGTAAATGTCAAGTGTTGATGTGTGTGTGTCGGAATATTGACTTTCTGTTTTGTAACTTTATGAAGATGCTAAAGTCATCAATTGTTAATATGATGCTGTCCAATATGTCTTAAAAACGTTACCTAAATGTCATGAACTAAGATTGGTTAAAAGAATGATATTATGTAAAGATGTGTCCGAAAATATTATGTATGAAGATAATTACGGTCTGTTATGCATACTTACTATTAATGTGACTTGTTGATAATGTTGTGTTCGTTAAATGATCATATTATGCTGTCCAAGATGTTTAAAAACGTTATGCCTAAAGTTATTTTATAAGGTTGGCTTAAAAGATCTCCATGAAATCACATCTTGAATGAAATATCTATCTTATGTCAATGAAATTGCTAAAGTACTTTGTCAAAAGGAATGCATGCAAATGGCTATAAATTTAGGATTACATGAGTAAAAGATTGGCTAATGGTTCATACATATTATGTTTAATTATGAGCACACGTAAAATTGCCACATGCCAATAAATATGATTGTGCAATCCTTTCCAAAAGCGTATAGCCCATTACTAATCATATGTCAATCTTGTGTATTTAGAGTATCAAATGATAATATTAACACTTCTAAACTAATTCAATGAACCCATAACCAAGGGCATGCCACTCATTGGGACAATTCCCAACATGCTCTAAAGAATGACATATGAACTCATGAAACTCAATGAATAAAGTGCTCATAGTCCATAAACGATGATATGAATCTACTACACTAAAGTAAGTAACTAACGTGAGTCATAACATAATTAAAGGGGTCAAAATTAAGTAAGTGATCAGAATGGGGTTTTAAAGGAAACCTAAGCTACTATGTTGAAAGAACACTCACGTATGACGGTGTTAGAATGTGTGAGACTAGTCTCATTAACACCAAGGATGATATGTAAGGAAAATTCACATTTCATCAATGTAAAGTAAGGATGACAGTCATTAATAGATTACGTAAATCTCAATCTAGAAGAAAGCTTCCATAATGCTTGAGTCAACTCTAAAAGATAAAAAAGATAATAAAAGTGAGCACAACATCGATAGACTAGTTAAGAGCATGTGCTTGCACGTGTTAGTCTTATGAGACGAGGCTACCACCGAGGTGGATAAGTAGTCCCATTAAGTCCCTTGTCTTCAAACTATGTCTAGAAAACATAGGAATTAGCCAGTGGTTTCCACCTAAGTGAGCTAGGAATGTACAGTTTCCTCTTGGCCGTTGATTCCACCCCTATTCGGTGTTGGGTAGACAAAGGATGTAATGTTATCTCACATGATATATGTTGGTTAATTCTCATGATATGTTCTTGGTTCACTATAGTCGTGAGACACTCCTTTTCGGTGTGGAGTGAACACTTGAGGTGGATTCGCCTTAGCCGGAGATTACCCCTTTTCAATGTGGGACAGACACCAGATTCCATGAGTATATCACATGGTATAACATTCATTTTAAATGGTATATCACCTCTTTTCAGTGAAGGAGACACTAGATTTCATGTTACGCTCGCATGATTTTATTCCTAACGATGTCACTATGAAAGTGAGAATGATGATGATAATGGAACATATGTTCAAAGTGAGCAATTATGAAGAGCTTAAGAATGTCAAGTGCCAATATCACATTCATGAAGTTTCAGCAAATAATGGGCAAAGCCAAATAAGATTGGCTTATAATGACTTCTTATATGATGCCAATAAAGGGAAGTGGAAACATAATGTTAACTAAATACCTAATAACTTCTCTAACATAAAAGTAATGAAATATGTGGCATAGACAATAGAGACTGGCTTATGCGATGTTAATGAATATATAAAGTAATGGATGACTCATTTTATTATAGTGAAATTATTCCTTAGTCCTTGGATTACTTACATCGATTCATTGTGCGTATGGGACTACAATGAATCATTGCATTTGTATGTAGAACATAGGACCAAAAGAGTTATTGAACTGCATAACAACAACTAGAAAAAGACTGAAAAATAAACTAAGTCCCCAAAAAGGAGCTCTTGGGTTTGGCATGATCAAAATCTCAAAACTTCGCCCGATTTGTTCTAAAATTGATGACACTAAAGTATTTTAATTATATAGAAAATGAGTTATGTGCATTGAATGCATTAAAATACATCATATTCATACCACAATTAACAACAAATGAATAAGGAAAGTGTAGTGATGTCACTTTCCAGAAATGGCATGTTGTTTAGGAAGAGCCTTCCTTGATCATGCATAGCTTTATGTGTATGTGTTCATACACCCATACTTAGTACAACTGGTGTACGAACCCTATACAATTTAAATTTTTATAGGTGCAGGTCAAAGGATAGATTGACGACATTTGCAGCGGTTTGGACTTCAGCGTTTTTCCAGACCATTTTGTAGGTCCTTTTGATTTCGAGGATTCTACAGCTTAATCAAGCGTTAGATGTCGACATAGTTAGTGGATGTTGTCCCTAGCGTTTCATTCACATTTTATTTCGAAGCTTTTGGTAATAAGGCCGTTTTTGGCAAACGTATATATGATATATTCATATTCTATTTCGAATTGATTCTTATGATAGATGGTTGTTTAATTTATGTTGAGCTTAGTATATGATGTAATTAAGTGTTAACTATATGATCTCTACATAAACATCATACTTATAAAAGTTTTAAAATTTCCTCTAAAATTAACCATATGAATGTGACGAATTCAAGATGAGGCTAATCTACGACCTCTAAGAGGTAAACGACGCCGGTTCCGATTTGGATTCCAGAATCCGAGTCATTACAAACTTGGAATTACAGCATGAAGTTAAATTACCTAGGAACTAAAACTCAAAACAACCACGTTACGTAGTTTCTAACTTATGGTTGTGAAGCGCGCCGCAATCATGACTTAGAGACTATATAATTTTAGTAAAATTCCCTTCTTCTACTCTTTATAGTACTATCTAGAGCTTTGACACTTTGTGTCATTCTAATTATCTAACTTCCTTCTTGTGTGAACGCGTACAAAAATACACACAAGAATTAGTATGGCCGAATGATCAAGGCGCTAGACTCAAAATCTTGTCTTCTCAAGAAGGGGCCATAATGGAAATGCCCAGCATGAACGAAAGACGTGTTATGAGTGTGGCTGTTCGCATAGAGGTGAATGCATGATAAGTTATAAAAGCCTGTTATGAGTACTAATGAAGAGGAGAAGGCTAATTTGGCTGCATATCAACTCAAGGATATGGATAAGGTAAAAATTTGCTTCATAAGTGTTATGATACAATAGACGATAGAAACAGGGTAGTAAGGTTTAAGTTTCCAATTGAGTTTGAGTTGAGATTGAAAGAGCGTGGTTAAAATCCAACAAGCCAAATAGTTTCAAATCTTAAGGCCAACAAGATATTATCTTAGGGGTTAGGAGTGTATGAGAACCTTTCTTACGAAGAGGTTCATGTTGAAATTCAAAATTGCCAAGTAAAATGGTTGATAAACAAGGAGGTTGCCTCCGTAAGAGTATTATGGGGGAACCACCTTGTTGAGGGACGAACATGGGAGGCCGAGGCCGATATGATATCTCGTAACCCTCACTTGGTCAATTCTTCAGGTTAGATATATTCTTCCTAGACCTGATTTTGTTTAAGGAACGGTGAGATTTTAGTGCATTAGTCGATTTGTTATTATTAGTCAATAATCGTGCATTTTATACTTGCAGTAAATGATATAAAATAAGTTCATGCGTTCATTATGTTGTTGTTTTGTATAGCATAGACGTAATTTTATGTGTTGCATGAGTTGTGATGTGCATCAAGTTAAGTATGATTGAGAAGGAAGTTCCTCAATCTCAAATATTAAGGTTCAGATAAACTTGAATGTTATGCATCATCCAAATAAGTGTGAATCAGATGTCAACCAAAGAGAAAAGTGTAAGCATGATAAAGTAACTTTCGAAAATCACCGTCTTTGTTTTAATCGATGTGTAGTGTCATTCGAGGATGAATGTTTCTAGGGGGGGGGGATAATGTAACATTCCGGAAAATTACATGTCTAGTGAAGAACCCAATAGGTCTTTAAGAATGCGTATTGGAGATACATAGGAATTCCAATGCCCAATATTGAGAAATTTCGGGCATAGTATAGAAAATTGTCTAAGGAGTATTAGCCAATTTCTATATAATACCCAAATAAGCAAAATATTGGTTATACTAGAAAATATTGGCTTAAAGGGTGTTAGACAATTTTTCTAAGTATTAATGATCTTGTTTAAGAAATGTACCTGCAAGGAAGACCCTAAGATAAAAATGATGTTTCGTAATACAAACGCAATAGGTGCTAGGCATCCTAGTGTCAAGCCTAGTACCATAGCACATGATTATTTGAAATGATTATGTAAATTAAGCAGTGCCCAAGGACATGGCGAGGGTCCTTGGGACAATAAGTAATTATTCCAAATAGGACATCAATAATAGTTAGTTAGGAAATTACAACTAACCCATGTGCAAGCACAGAGGTAAAGCACGTGGGAATCGGCCATAGGTGGGGATCACCCTAGCCGAATTCAGTTAGGGTAGTTAAGGGGCAGCATGTGTGGACGGGTCCCTCCATGTGGGGCTTAATTTTCTAACCAATTATAGACTTTAACAAATGCCTTAAATAGCTATATAACCTAGTACCAAACCAAATAAACTAATTAGTGCACCCGACAACCTAAGACTTAACCGGGTGGCACTAACCTAGTAACTAGTTAAAGAGACCACCTAGTACCTAACCTAGCATGGTCCAAAAGGTTGGTTATGGTCCTAATAACTTAGGTATACTTTAGTAATTATCCTAGGCTACTTAATTAATTAATTTATAATCCTAATTAATTAATTTAAAAGGAAAAAACCCAAATTCAAAAAACAATTTCCAGATTTCGGTTAAGACAAGAAAAAGACAACCTAGTACCTAACCTAGGATTGTCCAAAAGGTTGTTTATGGTCCTAAGAACTTAGGAATACTTGAATAATTAATCTAGGCTACTTAATTAATTAATTTATCATAAGAAGTAATTAATTTAAAAGGACAAAACCGAAATCACAAAGCAATTTGCAGATTTCGGTTAAGACAAAAAAAAGACAAACTAGTACCTAACCTAGGATTGTCCAAAGGATTAGTTATGGTTATAAGACTTAAAGGAACTTTAGCAAGTATCCTAGGTCACTTAATTAATTAAATTATACATTTACTTAATTAAATTCAAGGGTTCAAACTGACATTCTTTCACTAACCTAGTACAAATCAAGAAACATCCTAGTACTTAACCTAGGATAGTCCAAAAGGGTTAATTTTTGTTCCAAAGATTTAGGGGCACTTTAGTAATTACACTAGGTACATTAATGAATTAAATTATACATTTAATTAATTAATTTAAATGTGCAAAACAAAAATCATAGGAAGTATTACAGATTTAACCAAGTATTGTGTTTTCCTAGTTCTAGTAAATCAAGGAGGGGCTTTTTAGTAATTAGTTAATTTATTTATTTAATTAGATTATTAAACCCTAATTTGAATCAGTAAATATCAGTTACTAAGACTTACAATCACGTTCAAACTCATAGAAAATGCGACACAAAAACAAGGCAAAAAATTTATCGATTTCCCTAGGGCGATTCCATGGTTTCTTCAAGGTTTCGTTGAAGGTGGTCTTCGTAGATCATGTTCTACTTAAGGTATGGGTTTATCTCCTTGAACTATTACTCCAAGAGAATTTTATTTTGAACGATTCAAAAGGTCTTGAAAACTAGGGTTGTTCCCGTCGTTATTGTCGAACTTCCCTTCCCTAGTATCCTGTTACGATTTAATGTTGAATAGGTTAGAGATCATGTTGTTTGTATGTGGTGCTGGCTGATCTTAAAGTGTATTGTCCTTTAATGATGAATGTAAAATGAACCTACGAACTTATAATTGTATGAATCTATGTTTGCAAGTGAATTAAGAACCAACGATATGTTAGTTTCGTCCGTAAATGTCAAGTGTCGATGTGTGTGTGTCCGAATGTTGACTTGTTGTTTTATAACGCTATGAAGATGCTAAAGTCATCAAATATTAATATTAGTCTGTCCAATATGTTTTAAAACGTTACCTTAAAGTCCTAAACTAAGATTGGTTAAAAAAGTGATATTATGTTAAGATGTGTCTGAAAATATTATGTATGAAGATGATTACGGTTAGTTGTGCATACTTACTAATGATGTGACTTTTTGATGATATTGTGTTCGTTAAATGATCATATTATGCTTTCCAAGATTTTTAAAAACATTATTCCTAAAGTTATGTTATAAGGTTGGCTTAAAAGATCTCCATGAAATCACATCTTGAATGAAATACCTATCTTATGTCAATGAAATGGCTAAAAGTAATTTGTCAAAAGGGATGCATCCAAATGACTATAATATTTAAATTAATTGAGTAAAAGATTGGCTAGTGGTTCATACATATTAAGGTTAAATAGGAGCACACGTAAAATTGGCATATGCCAATAAATATGATTATGCAATCCTTTCCAAAAGTGTATAGGCCAATACTAATCATATGCCAATCTTGCGTAATTAGAGTATCAAATGAAAATATAAGCACTTCTAAGATAATACAATGAATCCATAACCAAGGGCATGCCACTCATTGGGACAACTCCCGACATGCTCTAAAAGAATGACATATGAACACATGAAACTCATTGAATGAAGTGCTCATCGTCCATAAACGATGATATGAATCTACTACACTAAAATAAGTAAGTAACATGAGTTATAACATAATTAAAGGGGTCTAAATTAAGTAAGCGACCAGAATGGGGTGTTAAAGGAAGTGAGACAAGTCTCACTTACACCTGAGCTACTATGTTAAAAGAATACTCACGTATGAAGGTGTTAGAATGTGTGATACTAGTCTCATTAATATCAAAGGATGATATGTAAGGACAATTCACATTTCATCAATATAAAGTAAGTATGACCAATAACAAATAGAGTAAGTAAACCATAATCTAGAAGCAGGCTTCCATAATTCTTGAGTCAACTCTAAAAGATAAAAAAGATAATTAAAGTGAGCACAACACCGATAGACTAGTTATGAGCATGTGTTTGCACGTGTAAGTCTCATGAGATGAGGCTACCACCGAGGTATATAAGTAGTCCCTAGTCTTAGAACGATGTCTAGACAACATAGGAATTAGCCAGTGGTTTCCACCTAAGCGAGCTAGGAGTGTATGGTTTCACCTTGGCCGGTGATTCTACCCCTTTTCGGTGTGGGACAGACACAATATTTTATGTTTAGCTCAATTGATCTATGTAGGTTAATGCTCAAGATATGTTTTTGGTTCACTATAGGCGTGAGTGACTCCTTTTTGGTGTGGAGTGAACACTTAAGATGAATTCGCCTTAGACGGGGATCACCCTTTTTGGGTGTGGGAAAGACACCGGATTCCATGAGTAGATCACATGGTATAAGATTCATTTTAAACAGTATATCACCTCTTTTTAGTGGGGGAGACACTAGATTTCATGTTAAGCACGCATGATTTTATTCCTAATGATGTCACTATGAAAGTGAGAATGAGAAATTATGAAGAGCTTAAGAATCTCAAGTTCCAATATCACACTTATGAAGTTTCGGCAAATAATGGGCAAAGCCAAATAAGATTGGCTTATAATGACTTCTTATATGATGCCAATAAAGGGTAGTAGAAACATAATGTTAACTAAATACCTCATAACTTCTCTATCATGAAAGTAATGAAATATGTGGCATAGCCAATAGAGACTAGCTTATGAGATTTTAATGAATATATAAAGTAATGAATGACTCATTGTAAGATAGTGAAATCATTCCTTAGTCCTTGGATTACTTACATCAATTCATTGTGAGTATGGGACTACAATGAATCTTTTCACTTATAAGTAGAACATAGGACCAAAGGAATTATTTAACTACACAACAACAAAAAGAAAAAGACAAAAAAATAAACTAAGTCCCCAAAAGCGAGCTCTCGGGTTTTGCATGATCAAAATCTCAAAACATCACCCGAATTGTTCTAAAATTATGTTGATGATACTAAGGTAATGTAATCATATAGAAAATGTGTTGTGTGCTTTGAATGCATTAAAATACATCATATTCATACCACAATTTACAACAAACGAATTAGGAAAGTGTAGTGATGTCACTTTCCAGAAACGGCATGTTGTTTAGGAACAACCTTCCTTGATCATGCATAGCTTTATGTGTATGTGCGCATACACCAATACTTAGCACATGTGGTTTACTAACCCTATACAATTTATAATTTTTATGGGTGCAGGTCAGAAGACAGATTGACGACACTTGTAGCTGTTTGGACTTCAGCATTTCTCAAGACCATCTTTAGGTACTCTTGATTTCGAGGATGCTACAACTTACTCTAGCGTTAAATATAGACATAGCTAGTGGATGTTGTCCCAAGCGTTTCCTTCATAGTTTATTTTGAAGCTTTTTGTAATAAGGTCATTTTTGGCAAACATATTTATGGTATATTCATATTCTATTTTGAATTGATTCTTATGATAGATGATATTTTCATTTACGTTGAGCTTAGTATTTGATGCAATTAAGTATTATCTATAGAAGTCTATGTAAACTTGATACTTATAAAAATTTTAAAATTTTCGCTAAAATTAACCATATGAATGTGATGAATTCAAGATGAGGCTTGTCTGCGACCTCTGAGAGGTTAAAGATGCATGTTGCGATTTGGATTCCAGAATCCGGGTCGTGACATCCATATTGATCATCTCCCACTTCCATTCCTAAAGTATATATTCTCATCTATACCATCGAACCTTTTAAATTCTATTTTAACTTGTTAGCAAATCGGACACTTAGCAACGAAATTTGCAATGCCCTTCTTCATACTACTCCACCAATAAATTTCTCTAAAATAACGAGTATATTTATGTGGAACCTGGATTATGAAATATCTGGAGCTATGAGCATCCTCCCCTTTGTTCAAAAGTCATTACCTTTTGCTTATGAAAATTTTCCTTTAATTAAAGCAAAATAGGGTCTTGGTTTTTCTTCTCTTGTAGTTTTGATGATAATGATGATTAAGCCTCATTCATCACCACTACTACTCTTTTTGTGGAATCCATTAGGCAAACTCCTAGGACAACAAGTCTATGCACATATTTTGTTAGTTCTTTATTATCTTCTTGAAAATTGGCAGTACTACCCATAGACAACCTTCTCAAGGCATCAACAACAATATTAGCCTTACCTAGTTGGTAAAGAATATTCATGTCATAATCTGAGTAAATATAACGCCCACCTTTGTCTAAGATTAAGCTCTTTTTGAATGAACACATACAAAATATTATTGTTATTGGTGAACACATCCACATGAACAACATAAAGATAATGACACCATATTTTCAAGGCAAATACTATGAAACCAACTCTAGATTATGGGTTGGGTAGTTCTTCTCATTAACATTCAACTATCTCGAGGCATAATATCTAACTTTGTCATTCTGCATTAACGCACAACCCAAATCAACTTTAGACGCATCACAAAATATGAGAAAACCTTGAGTACTTTCTGGTTAGGTCAATATTTGGGCAGTAGTAAACTCTTTTTCAATTCCTAAAAGTTTTTCTCATAATATTCAGACCGTTGAAACTTTGTTGTTTTCTAAGTTAGCTTGGTCAAAGGGGGTGAAATAGATGAGAATCCCTCTACAAACCTTCTATAATAGTCAGCCAACCCCAAGAAACTCCTGGTATCAATTTGAGATGTGGGTATAGGCCAATTCAACACTACCTCTATTTTCTGGGTAACAACTTTAATTCCCTCTCCATACACAATATGTCCTAAGAACACCACAAACTCAAGCAAAACTCACACTTAGATAAATTGGAATATAAGTATATATCTTTTAACGTTTGGAGAACTATTGTGAGATGAATAACATGATCTTCTTCATTCCTTGAATAGATTAGTATGTCATCAATGAATGTGAAACAAAAATATCTATATGAGGTTTGAACACTTTATTCATAAGGTTCATGAATGCTACAAACACATTATCACGCCTCGAGCCTATACCCTAGGTGATACAAGCATTTAAAGATCATTGTTGTCCTCGAGCGGACCCTTGGCATATCTTACTTAACATAGTAGAAGACAATAATCAATCCTAACTTATCATAAAGAATGTATTAATTTAGACATTCAAACTTGGTCAGATCTGGAAACCCAAGTATTAACAATAAGAGATAATACTGAAAAAACTCAAAGAACTAACATTTGAATACCTATCTATGAAGTCTCTAAAATTGAGATGGATTTTTTGATAGACCCCACAAAATTCTATCAAAGAAATACTAAAAAACAGTAAATAGAGTTGTCCGGAATGCAAGGAATCTCACCAACTGAGTCTGGGGTGCTTAACTGGATCAACAGTGTGATGGATGTCGATCCTCGTTACCTCTGTCTGCATCATAATATGATGCAAGACAACTAGCATCAGTACATTGATTGTACGAGTATGCTAGTTGGAATGCTAAATAACATAGATTAGAAAGAGTTTGAAAGAAAATGAAGAACTTACATCGCTCAATTCATCTCCATATAACTGACTCATTTCAATATAAAGTAGTTTAAAAACAAGTGCAATATACAGAAAAACTATTGAAGAACATGTTGTAAATTCTATGTGTATGCATAGATGCAATTAACTATGAGATATATGTCAAAATACAAATAAACTGTGTATATAAAAATACAGTTACTTTTGTGGGATTTTATCTAACCGACAACCATCTCATAGATATAGAGATGGTACATCAATCTACCTCACGCTTCCAACGCATTCTATACCCGGCCAAAGGTATCAGATTTGGGTATATCCCTTACACTATTACAATATGCCTAATATAGGCTTACAACAAAGACTCAAAGATAAGTAAAGAACAATTGTCTTAGACATAGTCAATACTAGTAAGGCTAGAAAAATGGCATCATCCTCAGACTTGAGCACTCACCAACAATATGGAAAAAGATCCAAGTATTCTTTGAAATGGCCTTAAAAGCTCTTAAATGGCCAAAACCTACATATTTTTATAATTATAAAGAATATCGGTTAGTACAAATCGCATGTACTAATTATGGAAACATTTGCAATAAAAACCATTAAAGTCATGAACAAAAGGAACCTTTTAATTAAAATCATACTCATATTTGAAATCCTTTATGCACACTTAAGAGCATAAACATGTCAATAACCACAACACCACTAAGACATGTTCATATCCATATACAATAATAGCATCATCATAAAGTCATGACAACATTTCATGTTCTAGAGTTCATATCATCAAAAAATACAAGACCCTTACTCACAATCCCAATCCAAGTCAACTGGTGCAATGCTGATGTAAAGCCACGTAACCCCACATAATCAAGGAAACTGGATAAGAGACCATAATTAAATCTTATACTTCATATAACATCATATCATGTGTGATCATCATTTATATAGCAATTTAGACCAATATCATGTTCATCAAACAAAATCAATATCACATAAGAGAAACATTATATAAAGCTAACATATATGCATTTCATTGATAACATAAGTGCACAAGAACATCCTCCTTGGACTACCCTCAAGGCCGACTTGTGCAATGCATAGGTAAAGTCTCATACCCTTACCTACACTAAGAAGAACCCCTTAAGTCACCCTATTTAGAGTTCATCTTGTTACTTTCATTCCTTCATTTTACTTTTTGAAAGATTTTCGTTAACCAACAATAGACCATGTGAGCTAAACATTGAATCCGGTTTCATGAATATCATCATCAAGAATAGACCAACATAACTGAACTAGAGAATCATATCTCAAAAGTCATACCAATGACTTCGAAGGATCTCCTTCAAGATCTTACCCTCAATTTCAACACATTCTTCCAATATTACAATAACCATGATCATATAATAGTAAATTAAGCAACAACTTATTCAATTCCAACATCCCTAATCCTCTATCAACCTAATTCATAAATAGGGTTAGGGAAAAGGGATTATTCATGGCTCTATTATAGAAACTAGGTCAAATAATAAGGAACTAAATCAATCTACTAATATACAATCTTATTTATCAAAATAAACCAAAGGAATACAATATTAAATTAATTTGAAAAATAACCCATGAAAGTGATGAAAACAATAATTTTAGACATCTTTAAAATTAAACTTTGAAGAACATCTTGGGGAAAACAATCCCAAGAGTTAAAAGCTTTCATACTTTGTTAATCCTTGCTGAATTGTAGAAGAAATCCTTTGTAATGAATCCATAATGAAGCTTGAACCTTGGTCTTCAATGGGGGTCTTTGGGTAGTGAGAGAAAGTAGAGAGAAGTGGGAGCTAATTGGGTTTAGGGAATTATGAGGTTTTAGGTTAATCTAGTGTGTTATTATCCTTTTATAGTCCCTAACTAACTAATTTAACCACCCCTTGACACCTAATTAATTAACTAATTAAATAATTACCCATAAATCAATCGAAATTTGGCAGTAAATTGGGGTTCAAAACGACGAAACCCCGAGTACGACGTTTCGACCAAACCACGGACTATACTCGTCTTCGTGGTATTGTTCAGAGACTACACCTTGGGAACATTTTGGGAGGATTCTAAGTATAAATCAACAAGCACCATCGATGGGCCGTTGTTCCATTGACGTTTCATCGTTTGCTTCATCGATGGTACACTACCATTTGATAGTTTTGAGGACAAAATTGAGGGTCCTCCACAAGGAACCTTAGGGTGATATTTGGGGAGTCGTACCCAGACGGTTTGACCAATAACGCGTTCTAATTTTTATTCTAAAACTTTTAACTAAATTGACTTCAATCCAACTCTTTAAACACCTTGAAACATGCCAAGACAAAGTAGCTCAATTTTTACTAGTATTCGGACGTCGTGGTCGTTTCTTGATGTTTTGACTCTATCCATTCCTAATTGAGTTTATTACCTTTTTTAAGCTTAGAAGAAATGTTTTAAATCATATTTCATCAAATGAGGCTCTAGAGTAAGTCATTAAACTTTCGGAGTGTTACATTATCCCCTCCTGTGGAACATTCTTCCTCGAATGACACCTAATTCTTTTTATAGGGAGAGGAAGAGACTCAATACTAGAATCCCAACCAACAGCAACAAAAACAACATGAAATCATCATGAGTCACATCTCATAGGAGTAATTCACAACTCCATTCAACAGATAATAATGACATTTCAGAAAGCAACTCAATTGAAAATTCATAATATATAAAAGCTCAATATTTCATAACACATAATGAGAAACTAACTTCTCAATATAAACATGATCTCAACAAGAACATCTACAGTTACCATGCAATTTATTCTTTTAAGACAACATCAGGTATTCTCACTACCATCTCATGAAGACAAATACACATAAGACACGTAAGTGCAAAGTACACATATGGGACTTTATGTTGGCCTCAGTCTCCCATATTACACCCTCCACTATATGGTTTCTCCATAGATCTTTTACGGAGGCAACCTTTTTGTTCCTTAACTTTTTGACTTGACGATCTAGGGTCTCAACTAGAACCTCTTCATAAGAAAGGTTCTCATTCACCCCTAACCTATACATAGGGAAATAAACATCGGGCCGCCTATACATTTATTGATCATAGATACAAGAAATATCGGACAAATCGGGGCCTATTCACTTGTTACTTTGAACTCATAAGCAACCTTTACAAACCGTTTCAATATCTTATAAGGACCCTCATAAAGGGGACTAAGCTTCCCCTTTTACCAAACCTCACCACCCCTTTCATCGGTGAAATCTTTTAGTAGACCCAATCATCTATTTCAAACTTAAGGTCTCTTCTTCTATTGTCGGCATAAGATTTTTGCGGACAATAGATTGTTTTCGACATATCCCTTATTGTTCGAACATTTTCAGTATCCTCATAGACTATATTTGGACCAAGAAGTGTAAACTGACCTACCTAAAACCTCCCAATCGGAGACCTACATCTCGTACCATAAAGTCCTTCAAAAGGTGTCATAGAAATACTTGAATGGTAGCTATTATTGTTGTAGAACTCTATCTAAGGAATGTGATCGTCCCAATTAACCTTGCAGTCGGTAAAACAGGCTCTTAACATATGTTATATGATTTGGATTGTGCATTCCTCTTGACTATCCATTTGAGGATTAAAATCGGTTCTAAGTTTCATTTGATTACCTAGATCCTTTTGGAAAGACCTCCAAAAAGGATAAGTGAATTGGGCACCTCTATCCGAGATGATGGACAAAGGTATCTCATTCAAACTCACAATATTATTAAGGTACAACCTATCATATTCCTCCGTAGAATAAATAGATTTGATGGGAATAAAGTGGGAAGATTTCGTCAATCTATCATAAATAACCCATATGGATTCATTTTGCCCAAGTGTTTGAGGGAAACCCACTATGAAATCCATATTAATATTTTCCCACTTCCAAGTAGGGACACCCATAACTTGAGTTAAAGCTCACGGTCTTTGATGCTAGGCCTTGACTTATTGACAATTAGGATATTTAGCCACAAACTCCGCTATATCCCTCTTCAAATTGTCCCACCAATAAATCTCTTGAAAGTCACAATACATTTTTGTGGCACCCAAAAGAATGGAATATGGGGAACCTTTATCTTCTTCCAAAACTTGTCTTCTCATGTAATCTACATCCAGTACATACAATCTACATTAGTACCTAAGTACCCCATCACCCCTTGGGAGAATGACTCATTGAGATTGTTAAGAACCTATTCCTTTAACTCCATCAATAGAGGATCAAGATGTTGCTTAGACTTCACCTCAACCACTTAAGATGACTCAAAGTTATGATGAACCGTGAAACCCCCCTTTTTGGAGAATCTTCTAATCGAACACCCAACTGGGCCAGTCTATGAACATCGTTCACTATCTCTTCCTTACCCTATTAAACATGAGCCACACTACCCATAATAATTTGACTCAAAGCATCCGCAACCACATTGTCCTTGCCGGGGTGGTATAGGACACTCATGTCATAATACTTCAAGAGTTCCAACTACCTTCTTTGTTGAAGAATCAAATCCTTTTGTGTGAACATTTGTTGAAGAATTTTTTGCTCGATAAATACATCCACATGGACACCATATTGGTAGTGTCTCCATATTTTCAAAGAAAACACTACGAACGCTAATTCATGGTCATGAGTTTGATAGTTCTTCTCATGCATCTTGAGTTGCCTAGAGGCATATGCTATCACCTTACCATGTTGCATGAGGAGACAATCCATCCCACTTGAAAAGAGTCATAATACACTACAAATACCTTGGTACCCTCTGGTAAAGTCAACACAGGAATGGGGGTAAGCTTATCTTTCAACTCTTGGAAGCTTCTTTCAGAAGCTTCCGTCCACTCAAACTGAACTTCCTTTATGGGTTAAGGTTTTAAAAGGAGAAGCAATAGATGCAAACCCATCAAAATATCTCCTATAATAACCGAAAAAATCCAAGAAACTTCGAATATCAGTTGGAATCAAAGGTCTAGGCCAATTCTTAACAGCTTCTGTTTTCTTCAGATCGACTTCTACATCTTCACTTGAGATAATGTGACCAATATAAGAAACTAATATCAACAAAAATTCTCACTTACTATATTTAGCAAACACTTTATGTTCCTTGAGGACTTCCAATACAACCCTCAAATGGTCCATATGCTCATCCTCACTCTTAGAATATACCAGGATATCATAAAGGGAGACAATTAAAAAATAATCAAGATAATTCTAGAACACTCTATTCATAAGGTCCATAAAAGTTCTCGGGGCATTACTTAGACCAAAAGCATGGACTAGGAATTCATAATAACCGTACCTAGTTCGAAAAGCCATTTTAGGTATGTCTTTACCTCTCACCCTAAGTTAGTGATATCACGACCTCAAATGAATTTACAAAAAGTAACTCACTCCTTGGAATTGATCAAATAAATCATGAATCCTAGGGAGAGGATACTTATTCTTTATGGTGATATTATTCAATTGTCGGTAGTCAATATACTTCCTAAAGATCCGTCTTTCTTTTTCACAAATAATATTGGAGCACCCCATCGGAAAATGCTTGGATGTATAAAACCCTTGTCATGTCAATCCTGTAGTTGAGCATTAAACTCTTTGAACTTGGCCAGATCCATCAGTTAGAAGGAATGCATATGGATTTTTTATCCGACAACAAATCTATGCCGAAATCTATTTCCCATTAAGGAGGAATTTCAGGTATATCATCAGGAAAAACTTCTGAAAAATCCTTCACTATGGGGACCGACTTTATTGGAGGAGTCTCGAATTCTAGGTCCTTGAACCTCACAACATGATAGAGACATCCCTTGGAAATTATCTTACAAGCCTTTAGACACGAATTAATTCGACCTCTATGGATTCAATTTCCCCCTTCTATTCTAAGACAGGTTCATTAGGAAGTTGGAACTTTACTATGTAACGACCGAGAATTACACCCTATATGTTACCGGCATCGTCGACCTCTCCGAGGTCTTGGACAATCTTGTTAACATTCATTCATCGCATAATCATAAAAGTAGCGGAAAATTTAAATTTTTTATAGCAAATCATATGCTAGAACATCACCTCACGCAAATATATATATATATATATATATA
>NC_028643.1:39017018-39055098 GCF_001406875.1 Solanum pennellii | reverse complement strand
TATATATATCATAATTCATAGTTACACGCTAAGTCTCATTTGTCATCTTAATAGACAACTCAATAGAGTATAATACGGGCACATTCCTTAACAACATAAAATAATATCTAAGCTATTCCATAACTTGAATAACAACTTTACATAGGAAATCCTTAAATCATAAGGATCCCTTTCCTTGAACTTGGGAGATCTATCCAAGCTCTTCACTTAGGCGACATCCTCTAGTCATCACCGCCTACAATTTCTTTACAAACATGAAGAAGAATGGTACTAATACAAGAATGTACCAAGTATAGCAACCATTCAAAAACATACATTTAAAGAGGACATTTAGTTATAAATCATGCATCATGTCTTTTAGTGAACTTCATGAACATTGGAACAACAACCACAACATAGTTCATATGCATAAAATCGACATGGATACTTTTCATGGTACAAATAAGGCCACTTAACACACTTTGAGACACATTCATTACATAGAACACATTACTTCTCTTTTACCTTAACTTCTTTCCTTAAGCAATCCTCAAGTGTACTTTAGTACAATTTTTTACATTGAGGTCACCTAAGATGGTCTCTCCTAAATATGTTTCATCAAATGAATCACATATAATCATAAGCCATAAGCACATCATAGGACATAAGATTCACATAATAACCATTACCTAAGACAACCTCCAAATCCCACTAGTGCAATGTACAAGTAGCATCACATACTACTACTCATACCAAGTCATCCTAGTAAGTCACCCTAAACTTAGGCACATCACATTCTATAACTTACCACACATGCATTTAACCTTAGACATAAGACCGATATAGTTCATCAAAGGTCACATAGGAACTCTTTCATTCATTACGTCTTAGTCCTAACTCACTTCATTCATATCATAGGTAAACCACCCTCACAACCCATTCACAAGATTACTTGTGCAATGTACACATGGAGTCCCATATCCCCACATAACCAAGCAAACTCATTTAGAATCCATAAGTCTAATTCACATGCATCATCATAATTCATGCTTTAAATAATTAAAGTCAATCTTCACATGCATTACTATTTTACATAAATGAATCATAAATCCGTATCTAATGAAGAAACCTCGTCATGATTTCCCTTAGAGTCCTTGTGCAATGTATAAGTAGGGTTCATAGTCCCACCTACACTAACTCTTTCAAGGAATCATGACAATTATTTATAATGCTTATATTAGTTCATTTTTTTTAACTTTAGGGATGCTTAGCTGTAACCGACGTAGACCATGTGAGCTACATGGAATTCGGTGTCGTATGACCCCACATAGAAAAAAAGGCATTTTACTTGCCAAGGTAGAACCATACATAATAGCTATCTAGGTGGATTGATACACTCAAATTAGGTTGGGGTCGATCCCACGAGAAAAATAGTTTAGACTTAACTTCAATCTACGATTAGTTCTATTTAGTCAAGTCCTTCTTAAAATGGGAAATTAAAAGGGGGATTTTGTGAAACAAAAGTCTTGTAATTTTGTTAAGTAAACTAAGTAACAGGAATAAATCTTTGGTGTTTATGAAGTTGTGAGAAAAACTAGGGTTCAAGTGTTCCCCATAGGTTCTTAACGTCGTATCCCTGGCAATAACAATTCTTCCCTAGTGTTTTGCATTCAAAGTGATAAGATAGGTATCTCTAAATTCTTGGTACGACATTTAGAGAATTTCACCTCGTACCTTGGTCCTCTATTTGTGTCTAAGTTACTAACCCTTACTTTTACTTCATATTAAGCATCGTATTTGATGTGTGACTTAGTTATTACTTCACACCAATTGAGACTATCCTATTAGATCATATCCTACTAAATCTATGTTGATAATTCTTACCCTATTAACTGCCTCCTTTGTCCGGCAAGTAGCAATAAGGCAAGTTCTAACAAGTTCACTCATTAAAAAGAATTCTAAGTGAAAGAATTATCAATGCATGCAATAACCTATTTGAGAGTTGTTATTAAGCTAGGTTTAATTTATTAATCACCCATGGTTCCCACAACCCTAGTTGTGGATTTATTTACCCATGCATAGAAGAACACAATTCATGGTTAATAAACAATAAATCATGAACTTTCTTTTGCAAATTCAAAGAAACTCAAGAAATTCAACTTGAAACAACGAAAATCACATGAAAACCAAATTTTAAAATTTGAATTAATGCGAAAGTTGGAAAAACAAATCTCCAAGAACAAACTAAGAAAAATAGTAATAGAATAAAAAAATGAGGTTTTCCACCCTATTTATAGAAAAAATTGTCCTAAAATAAAAGGAATTCAAATAAGGAAGTTGTCGAAAAACGTGGCTTCAATTGACGACCCCCACAGATGGTTCGTCGATGAAACGACAGACCGTCGACTGCCTCCCTAAGTCCAAACTTAGCATCTTCTTTCATCCTTTAACTAGCATCTTCTCTAATCCAATCGATGGAACAACACCACGATCCGTTGATGCACATATGGTCTGTCGATGCCATCTGTCGCTCCATACTTAGCTTTTCTTCAACTTCGGGTACAGGGACATTCTCTGATCAGATTGACGATTTAACAGGACGATTTGTCAATCAATCGACAGACCGTCGATCCTTCCATAGCTCAATACTTGGTTATATTTTTCAGAGTTTCTCTAGATGCTTGAACTTTTAATCTATAGTCGCCATCTACGGTCCATCGATGAGACGACGGTCCGTTGATGGCCTTCGTGGGTCACTTCTGCACTAAATCTCAGCTACCTTCTGCGTTTTGGTTTAGGAAACTTTTCCTGCAAAACAAAGATAAAAACATATTACAACTTCTACAACAAGTCTCTAGACACACACCAATCTTAAGAAAAAAGCATCGAAAGTACCGTAAAACCACAGTACCTCATGGATCCACTATATATATCCTATGGGGACACATAGTTAAGGGATAGTAAGATTACTTCTAGAAACCCAACCTATTGCATTAGCGGGAGGGTCATTTCCTCATTTTAAATATCCACTCGGTGGTAAGCTTAACCTCCCTTTTTTAATACCTTTAATCCTTTATTTTAAATAAGTTCATAAAGTAGGATTTAGGGACTTTCTTCCTCATACATCATATAGCTCACATGTTTCTAGGATGAGAATGGACTTTCACCATGGAACCTACATTATGTGAGAATGTACTTTCACCATGGAACCTACATTATGTGAGAATGTACTTTAACATAATACTACCACTCATACATTCATGGGTGTGTGCTTTCACATATGAGATCTACCTTCACATAAACACCTCTAGGCACACCTGTTCATAACTTCATTAATCATATACTTAACATGCATAGATATAACTAATTATGCGTATGAGAACTATCTTTTCCTTAGTCATCAAGAATCTAACCTACTCATAGTTATTCATGAGTGTGTGTGTTCATATTGGTCATCATGATCACATGAGAGAAACCACCTAGCTATTTAGGAAGCCACACTTCAAGGATCATAAAACATATACAATGTACACCTCAAGTCATGATCAACGTATAAATAGAACATCAAGGGAACCTAGGTCACACACCCACATTACATCATAGAATATAAGAGCATATTCAACATTAGAATAGAAGACTGTTAACATGCATAAGATCACATATTTATATAGGGTTCAATATAGGTAGAGGTCATTGTTCAAAAGTATTCATCACATTTAGTCATGTAGACCATACGTAACCCTAACATGATCATCACATATACATAATATCATTAATACCCCTAGATCATGATACTGGAATGGAAGACTACATAAGACCTTCATACTTGTGATCATAATAACCACAAATCACATTACAACAACTGCCTTCAAGTCCATGATCATAACATATAAAGATGTACAAGAATGTAAACACCTCAACCAAAAGTGGTTCATACTAAGCAATACAATTTATTATTCATACTATGCTTAGTAGAGGAAAATAGGTTAACATATGCCAACTCTCCAAGTTATGATCATCTTGATCAATTCCCAACAATTTATAATCAATTGAAATAAAGGAATATATAACTAAGCAATTCAATACAATCTTAGCATAATCTAATAATCATCAAATCAAGATCACAAGATCCATATTATATCATAATTTAGAGGTTAATTAGACCATGGGTTCTTCATTGAATTATATTGAAAATCATGTTAAAACCATTGATTAATCACATATTCACCATTAGAATGCTTTATAAATAACTTTAACAATGAACTCGTGTCTAGATTGAAACATAGGATTTTTTACTTAAGAATCATGTTTGAAAAACCTTTGAAATAACTCCTTAGGTTGAAGATTAACTAAGGATGAAGGGTTATCATACCTTCTACATGATAAGCCACGAAAATTGGAGAATAATGCACTTGAAATCCATCTCCATGGGCTGTTCGTGAGCTTGGTCACCAATGGAGGTTTTGGGGTTTCATATTTCGGAAGGAGGTTTAATTTGAAAGAGTGAAATTCTAAATTGGAGTTTACGCTTATAAAGTTACTTAAAATACCTAAATATACCTAATATAACCGTCCATATTTTAATTAGGAGGTGGTCTAAATTTCCCAATTCAGCCCTTGCAAGGTAGCGTGCAGCAGACAGAACTACAACATCAAACGATGTCCAGACTGACGGACCGTCGTTGGAATAACGGCGTCGTACAGCACGTCCATCGAACGTGACTGAGTCTCCAATTTTGGGGGCTGATATCACACATATAAGTGTGGATCAACGCCCCCAGTCGATGTGGCGCTGATCAAAGCACGGGGCGTCATTTCATAGGTGTAGTCTGGACATTGCCATGGCAATCCTTGGCCAGCCTTTGAGTCCTCCTCAACGACTCTTTGGGTGGTGCTTGGGTAGTCTTTACCAGAATTTTCAAACCTAAATACGCTCATATACAAGTTAGGGTCCTTACCTATAAATTTAGACCCCAAACAACACATAAAACATACAACGTCACACTAAAACATACTAGTACATCAAAAGATAAACTTTCGAACGTCTTGGTCATTCATGGACGTTTGACGTCCAAACAACTTCAAACCAACTATTACAGCTCTAGAACACTTAATGAACATATTATTAACCTTTTAAGGCACATGTGAGACTCTAGCTACCTTAGTTCATGTTGAGGGTTTGACAAACTACCCTTGTTCTACAATCAATAGAAGCAAAACAAGCATGTAACCAATCCATCCCCAGTATGACATCAAAGTCAAACATATCAAGTTCTAGCAAATCGACCTATGAAAATATATTGGAAAATAATATGGTACAAATTCTAAAGACTCTTTTAGCAACAATGCAGTCACCCACCGGGGTAGTAACCAAAAAAGGTTCAATTAAGACATCGGCTAACACATCAAACTTCATGTCCACTAAAAGAGTTACAAAACATAAAGTAGGATTAGGATATATTAAATTATAGAAATTTACGGAAAAGACTTGTAACATACCTATGACAACATAGAGAGAATCCTCTTGATCACCCCTAGAGCAGAGAGCATAGAAGCAGTTCTTCTTAGGAGCATTAGAACTAGGACCGTTTGCTTGTTCTTGGCTACTCTCACTCCCCTTAGACTTGAGCATAGGACAATTTCTCACTTTATGGCCACTCTCTCCGCAACAAAAAAAATTATTCGTCCAAACAAAATATTCAACAATGTGTTCCTTACCACATTTGGTACAACTAGGTTTCTAATTCGGTGAATCACCACTTGCTTCCTTTTGGGGTCTAGGGTTAGAAACCCTATCATTACGAGCATTGGGGAAATTAGAATGAACTTGGTTGGAGATCCCCTTCTTGAACTTAGGCTTGTCCTGAATTTCCAACTTACCCTTAAATGTACCTCCTTCATAAGATATTATCTTCCTACGATCTCAAATCTTCCTCTTAAGCCTACTCTCCTCAACTTGTTGAGCATGCACCATCAAACGAGAAATGTCCATGTTGTCGTGAAGCATTGCCGAACGACACTCTTCCACAAGATTATTGATGTATCGTCGTTTCACGATACTTACAATGTTTTTTGCTTAAGATTGTTGTGTGTTTAAAGCCTTTTCGTAGTAATTTTAATGTGTTTTTATCTTTATTTTGCAGGAAAGGTTTCCAAAACCAAAACAAAGAATGCTGTGGAGATTTAGTGCAGAAGTGATCCACGAAGGCCATTAACGGCCCATCGTCTCATCGACGGACCATAGATGGTGACCGTCGATTGGAGGTTCAGGCATCTGGAAGCAACTCGGGGATTTTTGACTAAGTGTGGGGCTACGGAAGAATCGATGGTTCGTTGATTGATCGACGAACCATCCTATTAAATCGTCAATCAGAATAGAGAAAGTCCCAGTACCCAACGTTGAAGAAAAGGTAAGAATGGAATGACGAGAAGCATCGACGAACCGTAGATGAATCGACGGACCGTAGATGAATCGATGGACCTTGTAGTTGGTACGTCGATTGGATCAGAGGAGATGCAAGTTGGAAGCTGAAAAACATTCTAAGTCTGGACATACGGAGGCAGTCGATTGAAGCTGTGTTTTTGGACAACTTTCATTATTTGAGTTCCTTTAAATTTAGGACACTGTTTTTATAAATAGGGTGTGAAACCTCGTTTTGGGGTTGGATTCTATTACTAGTTTCTTAGTTTTTTTCTTGGAGATTTATTTTTTTGCAACTTGAGCATTAATCAAAATTTCCAAATTCGGTTTTGAAGTAATTTTTATGGATTTAAGTTGAATTTCTGGATTTTCTTCAAATTTGTTAAACTAAGTTCAGGATTTATTGTGTACCACCAAGAATTATGTTTTTCAAGGAATCGTTAACTAAATCCACAACTAGGGTTGTCGGAACGATGGGTGATTAACAAAATAATCCTAGATTAATAAAAATTCTCAAATAGGTTATTGCATGCATCGATAATTCTTTCGTTTAGAAGTCTTTTTAACGAGTGCACACGTTAGAACTAGCTGGACCAAAGGGGTAGATAATAGAAAAGAATTATTGACATAGATTTAGTGGGATACTATCTAATAGGCTAGTTTCAATTGGTCGAAGTAATAACTATGTCATACATTGAATATGATGCTCAATTAAGTAAAGGTAAGGGTTAGTAACTTAGACACACGTAGACAAACAAGGTACGGGGTGAAATTCTTTAAATGTCGGACCAAAGATTTACAGATAAATAACTTAGCACTTTGCATGCAAAACACTAGGGAAGAATTGTTATGGATAGGATTATGGCGTTATGAACCTATGGGAACACTTACACCCTAGTTTGTCTCACATATTGATAAACACCAATAATTCACTCTTGCTACTTTTTTGATTTCGCAATATTACAATACTTTTGTTTAACAAACCCCCCCTTTAATTACTAGTTTTCGGAAAGGACTTGACTAAATAGAAGTAATCGTATATCAATGTTAAGTCTAAACCATTTTCCTCATGGGATCGACCCCAAACTAATAGTTTGGTTTGTTACTTGATAGGGCCAGTTATACTTCTTTAGGAAAGTGAAATTCGAGCGTATCAAATTTTGGCGCCGCTGCTAGGGAAAGTTGCTTTTAGAGTAACTTTTATAACATTACTGAATTTTAGTCAACAATTTCCTAATTTTACTTTTTTTCTTTTGTTTTTGTTTCTTTCAGGTCTAGCTCTAGTGTATCCCAACTACACGGAGCCAAGAAGAACCAATACTTCCATTCGATCCCAAACTGAACCAAAAACTCTGCCGAATGAATAATCCATAGAACCCCACTAATATAGGTGATGGGATCAACCATCAGCTTCCTCCATCGGTTGATGCTCATAACCAAGTGATTGTGGAAAACCCAGGAGATGATGCTTTGAGGAGGTAACCTCCTATCCCACGCCCTCAAGAGTTCTATAGGGTCAACATTATCATCAGTGATTCTGATGGGACTCTGGTCCTACCTCCTCTACCGAAGGGTCACACATTCATGGTAACTAGTTGCTTGATGAAGATGCTCACCGCCAGAGGTTTGTTATCAGGGCTACCATCTGAGGATACACATGCTCACATCACCAAACAGAGGTCGGTGTGCAAGATTTGTGTAGGGAGGCCAGACTTGGACATGGACGTCATCGAGTTAAGATTGTTCCCTCTCTCATTGACTTGAGAGGCTGCAATATTGTTCACTAAGTTGTCCTATAATTCTATCTATATTTGGGATCAGTTTAGGGATGTGTTCCTAGCACGGTACTGTCAAAGCTTCCAAAAAGCTCAACCACAAAGATAGATTGAACAACTTTGTGGCACTATCTAGGGATTCGGTGAGTAGCACTTGGGACATATTTACTACTTACATGAGAGGTGTCCCAAACCACCACATTAATGATGAGTCATTGAAAGAGTACTTCTATCAGGGGCAAGATGATAATAATAAGGCGGTGATTGATACCATTGTGGGTGGTTCTTATGGTGAGTGTACATACGCAGAGATCACAGAGAAGTTGGAGAAAATCTCTTGCAACAATAAGGCTTGGAGTACTATGAAGTCGGTCACTGGTAGAAACACCATTGCAGTGCAAGCTACACACAATTCAACAACAGATGAGATTCGTGAAGAGATGGATGAAATGAGAACTAAGCTTGGATTGGTATCGAAACATGTCACTAGAGGTGCAGATAAAGTAAATGCGGTGAATTACTTAACTTACCCACCACCGCAAGCGAATGAATATTATAATGAAGAGGATTCATATAAAGTGAATGATCATACAGGGGTTTCCGACCAAATACCCAAGGCTTCAATCAGGAGAATTGGCGCCAAGGTAAAGGAAATAAAGGTTGGAACTATGGGAATTACAACAGAGAGGGTCATTATGTTTGAGATGGAAACTACAATCGTGACAACAACTTCAATCAGGATAACTATGGTAACAGAAACGATCGATGTGGGCCCTATGTTCCACCTCAAATTCGGGTAGTTGCTCCTCAGGATGGGGGAGGTAGTATGGCGCGAGTTGAAGATATGTTGCAGAAGATGAGGAGGAGGTTTGATGCTAGTGATGAGCATGCAAAGGAATTAACAAGTGATTTTTCTAATATCAGGAAAACGGTAGATCTGCATGCTGTCTCGATCAAGCATCTTGAGTTACAAATGGCAAAATTATCCACAACTGGGCACTCTTCCTAGCAACACCATTCAAAATCCTAAAAATGATGGACATTGCATGGCAATCACTAAAAGGAGGTAAGCAAACCATTGATCCATCTATGTCATGTGTGCTAAAAGATGAGGTGAGTAAAGATGAAGAGATAGTGGAAACTAGTCATGAATTTGTGGACCAAGCTCTGAAAGAGGAAGAGGTACCCAAATAAGTGATCCCCATTCGTAGACCACCACCATCATTCTCTCAAATATTGGTGAATAAGACTGAGGATAGTAAATACCAATATTTTATCACTATGTCAAAATATCTTTCCATCGATATCCCTTTGATAGAAGCTTTAAAGCAAATGCCCGAGTATGCCAAGTTCATCAAGGATATGGTTATAAAGAAGAGATCGGTAAGTTTTGAATTTGATGACCAAATATAGCATTTAGTGCTATTTCTACAAGGTATCTTTTGCAGAAGAAAGAAGATTTGGGCGCCTTCACTATTCCATGTATCATAGGTTTGTTACATTTTGCTAAAGCACTATGTGATCCCGGTGCAGGCATAAATATCATGCCTCTCTCCATTTATAAGAAATTGGGTTTCAATGACCCAAATTCCACTGCAATGCGGTTACTAATGGTTGATCGAATAGTGAAGAGGCCTATTGGGATGCTCCATGATGTGCTCATGAAGGTGGAGTCATTTATATTTCCTTCCGATTTTGTGATTCTTGAATGTGAGGGGGATTTTGAGGTGCCTATTATTTTTGGGAGGTCGTTCCTTACTACTGGTCGTGCCTTGGTTGATATGGAAAAAGGCTAGATTAAGTTTAGGTTGAATAATGAAGAAGCAACATTCAACATTTGTAGGTCCATGAAGCAGAGTGGTGAGCTCCGAACGGTATCTACTATATCCTATTGGGTTGAGAGTTCGTCTGAGGTACAAATCGAAGAGCGCGTTGGTGTTGAGGCACTAGTGTCAGTTATCATGAATTTTGAGAGTGATGGTATTGAAGAGTATGTGTCTTTGGTTGCAGCACTTGAATGAGGTGAATTTCGGTCAAACCAAAGAAATTGGTATTAGATATGAGGCATCGCGAGTCTCCACCAGCGAGAAAAGCTATTGAGGAGGCTCAAAAATTACAGCTTAAGACTCTACCACCTCATCTGAGGTATGTATTCTTGGGAAGAGATGAAACTTTGTTGGTAATCATTGCATCAAATTTGAATGTGCAACAAGTAGAGTGACTGCTAGAAGTGTTAAAGAGGTTCAAACGAGTCATTGGTTTGACTATTGAGGACATTATAAGGATCCCACTCAGTATTTGTTCACACAAAATCCAACTCATGCCCGATCACAAGCAAAGTATTAAGCACCAGAGACGTCTGAATCCACCTATGCAAGAGGTAGTGAATAAGGAGATCATTATTTGGTTAGATGTCGGAGTCATATATCCTATTGTAGATTGTAATTGGGTATGCCCTATTTAGTGTGTGCCCAAAAAGGTGGGAATGACAATACTGCCCAATTAGAGGATTGAGCTTGTACCAATAAGGTTGGTGACTTGTTGGAGAGTTTGTAGGGATTACCGGAAATTGAATGTATGGACTGAGAAGGACCATTTCCCTATGCCCTTCATGGACTAGATTTTAGATAGACTTGCAGGAAAAGGATTGTACGATTTTCTTGATGGTTATTTGGGGTACAATCAAATTTCTATTGCACCGGTGGATCAAGACAAGACTACCTTTACTTGCCCTTATGGGATGATAGCATTCAAGAGGATGCCTCTTGGATTGTATAATGCACCGGCTACTTCTAAGAGATGTATGATGTTGATACTCTCTGATATAGTGGAGGACACTATTGAGGTGTTTATGAAAGAATTTTCAGTGGTTGGTGACTCATTTGATCTGTGTTTGAGTCACTTGGTTGAGGTTCTCAAAAGAGGTGAAGAGTGTAATCTTGTGCTAATCTGTGAAAAATTGCACTTTATGGTTAAAGAAGGTATTGTATTGAGTCATCTCATCTCAGAGAAGGGGATAGAGGTTGATCGAGCAAAAGTTGAGGTTATAGAGAGACTCCTTCCACCCATCTCTAGAAGTTTTCTGGGACACGCGGGCTTTAACCAGTGACTTATTAGGGATTTCTCAAAAATTGCACACCCTCTGTGCAAGTTATTTAAGAAGGAATGTAAATTCTATTTTGATGAATTAAGCTTGGATTTGTATCGAAACATGTCAATGGAGGTTCAGATAAAGTAAATGCAATGAATTTCTTAACTTAACCACCACCGCAAGCAAATGAATATTATTATGAAGAGGATTCATATAAAGTGAATGATCAGACGGGGGTTGCCGACCAAATGCCCAAGGCTCCAATCAGGAGAATTGGCGCCAAGGTCAAGGAAATAAAGGTTGGAACTATGGGAATTACAACAGAGAGGGTCATTATGTTTGTGATGGAAACTACAATCGTGACAACAACTTCAATCAGGGTAACTATGGTAATAGAAATGATCGATGTGGGCCCTATGTTCCACCTCAAATTCGAGTATTTGCTCCTCAGGATGGTGCAGGTAGTATGACACGAGTTCAAGATATGTTGCAGAAGATGAGGAGGAGGTTTGATGCTAGTGATGAGCATACAAAGGAATTAACATGTGATTTTTCTAATATCGGGCAAACGGTGGATGCGCATGCTGTCTCGATCAAGCATCTTGAGTTACAAATGGCCAAATTATCCACAACTGTGAACCCACCACAACCGGGCACTCTTCCTAGCAACACCATTCAAAATCCTAAAAATGATGGACATTGCATGGCAATCACTAAAAGGAGGTAAGTAAAACATTGATCCATCTATGTCATCTGTGCTAAAAGATGAGGTGAGTAAAGATGAAGAGGTAGTGGAAACTAGTCATGAATTTGTGGACAAAGCTCTGAAAGAGGAAGAGGTATCAAAAAAAGTGACCCCCATTCTTAGACCACCACCATCATTATCGCAAAGATTTTTTATTAAGACTGAGGATAGTAAATACCAGCATTTTATCACTATGTTGAAATATCTTTCCATTGATATCCCATTGATAGACGCTTTAAAGCAAATGCCCGAGTATGCCTAGTTCATGAAGGATATGGTTATAAAGAAGATATCGGTAAGTTTTGAATTTGATGACCAAATGCAGCATTTAGTGCTATTGCTACAAGGTCTCTTTTTGCATAAGAAAGAAGATTTGGGCGCCTTCACTATTCCATGTACCATAGGTTTGTTACATTTTGCTAAAGCACTATGTGATCTCGGTGCAAGAATAAATATCATTACTCTCTCCATTTATTAGAAATTGGGTTTCAATGACCCAAAGCCCACTGCAATGCGGTTACTAATGGCTGATCGAATAGTGAAGAGGCCTATTGGGATGCTCCATGATGTGCTCATGAAGGTGTAGTCATTTATATTTCCTTCCGATTTTGTGATTCTTGACTATGAGGCAGATTTTAAGGTGCCTATTATTCTTGGGAGGTCGTTCCTTACTACTGGTCGTGCCTTGGTTGATATGGAAAAAGGCTAGATTAAGTTTAGGTTGAATAATCAAGAAGCAACATTCAACATTTGTAGGTCCATGAAGCAGAGTGGTGAGATCCAAACAGTATCTACTAAATCCTACAGGGTTGGGAGTTCGTCTGAGGTACAAATCGAAGAGCGCCTTGGTGTTGAGGCACTAGTGTCCGTGATCATGAATTTTGAGAGTGATGGTATTGAAGAGTATGTGTCTTTGGTTGCAGCACTTGAATGAGGTCAATTTCGGTCAAACCAACGAAATTGGTATTAGATATGAGGCATCGCGAGTCTCTACCAGCCAGAACATCTATTGAGGAGGCTCAAAATTACGGCTTAAGACTCTACCACATCATCTGAGGTATGTATTCTTGGGAAGAGATGACACTTTGCTGGTAATCATTGCATCGGATTTGAATGTGCAATAAGTAGAGTGACTTCTAGAAGTGTTAAAGAGGATTAAACGAGTCATTGGTTTGACTATTAAGTACATTATATGGATCCCACCCAGTATTTGTTCACAAAAAATCCAACTCATGCGCGATCACAAGCTAAGTATTAAGCACCAGAGACGTCTGAATCCACCTATGCAAGAGGTAGTGAAGAAGGAGATCATTAAGTGGTTAGATGTCGGAGTCATATATCCTATTGTAGATAGTAATTGGGTATGCCCTATTTAGTGTGTTCCCAAAAAGGTGGGAATGACAATACTGTCCAATTAGAGGATTGAGCTTGTACCAATGAGGTTTGTGACTTGTTAGAGAGTTTGTAGGGATTATCGGGAACTGAATGTATGGACTGAGAAGGACCATTTCCCTATGCCCTTCATGGACTAGATTTTAGATAGACTTGCAGGAAAAGGATGGTACAGTTTTCTTGATGGTTATTTGGGGTACAATCAAATTTCTATTGCACCGGTGGATCAAGAGAAGACTACCTTTACTTGCCCTTATGGGATGTTAGCATTCAAGAGGATGCCTTTTGGATTGTATAATGCACCGGCTACTTCTAAGAGATGTATGATGTTGATATTCTCCGATATAGTGGAGGACACTATTGAGGTGTTTATGGATGAATTTTCAGTGGTTGGTGACTCATTTAATCTGTGTTTGAGTCACTTAGTTGAGGTTCTCAAAAGAGGTGAAGAGTGTAATCTTGTGCTAAGCTGTGAAAAATTGCACTTTATGGTTAAAGAAGGTATTGTATTGGGTCATCGCATCTCAGAGAAGGGGATAGAGGTTGATCGAGCTAAAGTTGAGGTTATAGAGAGACTCCTTCCACCCATCTCTAGAAGTTTTCTGGCACACGCGGGCTTTAACCAGTGACTTATTAAGGATTTCTCTAAAATTGCACACCCTCTGTGCAAGTTATTTGAGAAGGAATCTAAATTCTATTTTGATGAATCTTGTTAGAAGGCGTATGGAGAGTTGAAAGAGAAGTTCGTGTCTGGACCCATAATTATCTCCCCGGATTCGAGTAAACCATTTAAGGTGATGTGTGATGCTAGTGGGGTTTCTCTTGGTGTGGTATTGGGAAAAAGAAGGGATTAAACCCTTCACCCCATCTATTATGCAGTAAGGCCTTAAATGAAGCACAAAAGAATTACACTGTATCTGAACAAGAGCTCCTTGTGGTTGTATTAGCATTCGAAAAATTCCACTCCTATTTGCTTTGCATGAAATTCATAGTGCATAATGATCACTCCGCTTTAAGGTATTTGATGGAAAATAATTATGTGAACCAAGGTTGTTTAGATGGTTGCTACTATTGCAAGAGTTTGATTTTGAGGTGAAAGATAGAAAAGGGACTGAAAATCAAGTTGCCGATCACACGTCCAGATTGGAAGATGAAGCTATACAAGAGTTGGGTGAAAATGCTGAAATTGATAATACCTTCCTTGATGATCATATATTGGTTTCTTCTCATTATTTAATTCCATGGTTCGCCAATTTTGCGAATTATCTTGCTAGTTAGATAGTCCCATCGGACTTGTTGTTCTATCAGAGGAAAAAGTTCATGCATGATGTCAAAAATTTCTTTTGGGATGAGCCTTACTTATACCGAAGTTGTGCTGACGGGCTTATTCGTCGTTGCATGGCGGAAGTTGAGATGCTAAGTGTTTTGGAGGCATGACACTCCTCGCCTATGGGTGGACATCATAGTGGTATCCAGACTGCCTACAAGATTTTCCAGTTTGGGTACTATTGTCCAGCTATTCACCAAGATTCTAATGAGTTTGCCAAGTCATGTGATAGGTGCCAAAGAGATGGGGGAATTTCTAAGAAGCAAGAGCTCCCTTTAAATCCCATTATGATGATTGAGTTGTTTGATGTATGCGGAATTGATTTTATGGGCCCGTTTGTGAGTTCTCATGGGATGAAATATATTATTGTGTCGGTAGAGTATGTGTCGAAATGGGTAGAATCCATAGCACTTGCCAACAATGAAGAGGAGAATGTCACTGTGTTCTTAAAGAAAACATGTTCTCCAGATTTGGCACTCCTAGGGACATTATTTGTGATGGGGGATATCACTTTTGCAACAAGTTGTTCAAATGGTTATTGGAGAAATATGGGGTTCACCATGATGTGGCCACTTCGTACCATCCGCAGACTAGTGGGCAAGTTGAGGTGTCCAATCGAGAGATAAATGAAATCCTGTCGAAAACGGTAAATGCTAATAGAAAGGACCCGCTTGCTCGTTGATCTTCGAGGCTATACGCCTCAGGTTTGATTCACCTACCACCCTTCGTTATATTTCTCATGCATTGGTGATAATTGCATGTTTTTTTGTTGGGGGTGGGGTAATCAAAAGTGAGTGCTAGTGTGAAGTCTGAATAGCCCAACTCATGATCCTGTCCTGGTGGTTTTCTTGCCTGTGTTCTTTTGCCACAAGAGATTGATTACTTTATTGTTGAACCGGCATATGTTGTAACTTGCACAGAATGTTAAAGTGAAATATTAAGCATGATGGCTAAACATGAATTATATCCCATTATTATAAAGTGCTTGCATGAATTGGTATAATGAATGTTGAACCTGTTGGCTCTAATCATGACATAGAGATGCACCCACTACATGACCCTCAATCTCACTCAAACTATGTGACCGAAAATTTGATAATGTAATGAGGTGTCAAGAAAGTGTGAGGAAATTTGATTGTTCCCCTGTTGGTACCTAGCTAGAACTTGCCCAATTGGTCTTGCAAAAGGAATTTGTGTTATAAAATTAGGAAAGGATCATAGGCCCTTGTTAAAATTAGCAAACATCTAGCCTAAAGGAAAGTGAACCGAATGAAATTGTTATCCATTTTTATTCAAATATTTTGAGCCTCTAATAGACTTTTCTTTTCTTCACCGACTCATCTTCTGTGGGTATAATGTGTTGGTCTTGGTCCCTTCTTGGACATGTGTACTTCAACTTAGATCAAAATCATAAGTTGAGGGTGGCTAATGCATAAACAAACCTCTTCTTCTCCCTGATCCAACCTTGGGTAATGTATACCTCGACTCATGGCAAAGACATAAGTTGAGGATGTCTATTAAGAGTGATTGACCTGAAAAGTGGGTATGAAAAGAGTATTGTCGAAAACAAAAGAAAGAGTGATCAAAATAAGTGGCTCAGCAAAATTTGATCAATTAAGAAAAAGAAGAAAGAGTCACTTCCACAAATCACATAAGAGAAAGCAAGGGAAAGATTTCAAGAAAAAAAAAAGTAAGGCCTAATAGTTAATGAAAGAGGTAGGACGCTTAGTCGTAATGTCAAGGAGAGAAATAAGTCACTAAAATGTACCCATATGTACCATACCTGACCCTGAGCCTATGTTAGAAGCCAAGAAAGTCCTATCTTGATCCAAAGAGTCTAATATGGTGAACTTAAGCTGTGAAAATAAGGGCAAGCCTATGGGAACAAGTACAAACTAGGTGTGAATTTGTTCTGAGAGTTAGTGTTGAATAATGATCCTTATACTCAAAATTAAAATCACTCTGCGAAAAAGGATGATGTCTTTTGAAGTAAGGGCATTAATTGCAATATCGGAAAGTTGGGTGTTAGTGCATGGTGAGTCTGTGTCATGGTCTGATCCACATGAGTAAGCTTATCAAACCAATGAGAAGAAAGCATGATTTAAAGCAATGAAAAAGTTGGGATTGATAACCATAGATTGCAAAATCGTAGAAGAGGATACATGTGTACAAAGTGTTATGTTGAGTCATAGTGAGTCACTTGAGGACAAACAACGAATTTAAGTTGAGGTTGTTGATGTACCGTGGTTTCACGGTACTTACAATGCTTTTTCCTTAAGAATGTTGTGTGTCTAAAGCCTACTTGCAGTAATTTTAATATGTTTTTATCTTTGTTTTGCAGCAACGGTGTCCAAAACCAAAACGCAGAAGGCTGTGGAGATTTAGTGCAAAAGTGACCCACAAAGGCCATCGACGGCCCTTCGTCTCATCGATTGACAATAGATGGTGACCATCGATTTGAGGTTCAGGCATCTGGAAGAAACATAGGAATTCTGACCAAGTGTGGGGCTACGGAAGAATCGACGGTGTGTTGATTGATCTACGGACCGTCCTGTTGAATCTTCAATCAGATCAGAGAAAATTCCAGTACGTGACGTTGAAGAAAAGCTAAGTATGGAACGACGCGAAGCATCGGCAGATTGTAGGTGAATCGACGGACAGTTTTGTTGGTCCGTCGATTGGAGAAGAGAAGATGCAAGTTGGAAGCTGAGAAAAATGCTAAGTCTTGACTTACAGAGGCAATCGACAGTCTGTCGTTAGACCGATGGACCATCTGTGAGGTCATCAATTGAAGCCGTATTTTTTGGACAACTTTCCTTATTTGAATTCCTTTTAATATAGGACACTGTTTTTAAAAATTGGGCTTAAAGCCTAGGTTTTGTGGTTGGATTCTATTACTAGTTTCTTAGTTTGTTCTTTGAGATTTGTTTTTTCAACTTGAGCATTAATCAAAATTTCCGGATTTGGTTTTCAAGTGATTTCTGTGGATTCAAGTTGAATTTCTGGATTTTCTTTGAATTTGTCAAACTAAGTTCATGATTTATTGTCTATCAACAATGAATTGTGTTTTTCTAAGCATGGTTAACTAAATCCACATCTAGGATTGTGTGAAACATGGGTGATTAATTAAATAAACCTAGCCTAATAACAATTCTCAAATAGGTTATTGCATGCATCGATAATTCTTTCGTTTAGAAGTCTTTTTAACGAGTGCACTCCTTAGAACTCGTCTTATTGGTACTTGTCGTACCAAGGCGGTAGTTAATAGGAAAAGAATTAATGACATAGATTTAATGGGATACTATGTAATAGGCTAGTATCGATTGGTGAGAAGTAATAACTAAGCCATACATCGAATATGATGCTTAATATGAAGTAAAGGTAAGGGTTAGTAACTTAGACAAACGTAGTCGGATCAACGTATAGGGTGAAATTTTCTAAATGTCGGACCAAGGATTAAGAGATACATAGCTTATAACTTTAAATTCAAAACACTAGGGAAGAATGGTTATAGCTATGATTATGGCATTATGAACCTACGGGGAACACTTACACACTAGTTTCTCTCACAACTTGATAAACACCAATAATTCACTCTTGCTACTTGTTTGATTTCGCAATATTAAATTACTTTTGCTTCACAAAGCCCCCCATTTATTTACTATTTTTGGGAAAGGACTTGACTAAATAGAAGTAATCGTATATTGAAGTTAAGTCTAAACCTTTTTCCTTAAGGATCGGCCCCAACCTAATAGTTGGGTTCTTTACTTGATACGACCCGTTATACTTTTATAGGGAAGTTTAATTTTAGCATATCAATCATTGGACACACCCATCAAAAAATGGTTCATTCCATCTCTAGGATTGGACACCAAAGAAGAGGCATACTTACACAACTTCGTGAATTTAAAAGATTACTCTAGCACACTCATACCTCCTTGACGAAGGTTGATGAACTCTTCCACTTCTCCCTCAGTTTTCTCCCTTAGGAAATAACCGATCAAGAAATGCCCTCCTAAAAACTTTCTAACTTATGGGACCCGCTCCAAAGCTTTATTGTCCCTCCATTTAGTATACCAAGTTTGAGACACATCTTTGAGTTGATAAGCGGCTAGCTTAGCCTTCTCATTTGACTCACCTCCATAATATACAAGATCTTGTAGAGCTCATCGAGAAATTCTTGAGGGTCTTCATTAACCTTAAACCCAAAGAAAATTTGAGGGTTCATCCTTGTGAAGTCCCTCAAGCAAAAAGCCACGGTAGTAGAATTTTGGTTCACACGGGGTGCAATTTCACTATTTGCTTGAGCGGACATAGATTGAGTGGAGTGGCTACGACTTGAGCTTATGTAGTCATGGCTTGAGACAAACTTATAAGCCGACCTTATCTCTCCATCTGTCATAGCAGGACGATTGACCGGACCTTGGTCACCTTGAGGAGCTTGTTCTTGAGGAGGAGCTTGATTTCCTTGTGGAGAAGCTTAGTTACCATGTGGAGGAGCTCCCGCATTAGCAATCTCCTCTTCAAATCTTTATGTGGCTGACCTTCTAGTAGTCATAGCCTATGACCACAAGAAAAGGGTTATAAGAAAGAGATACATAGAGTTAAGACTCTTGAGGCACAACATCGGAATACCAAGAAGATGAGAATTTTCTAAGCATCACATAGCCTCTCATTCATAAGTGTGGTGCGCTTCACAATTATGAACAAGACTCTACATAGATTTTGTTAAGTGAGACATCAATCATAAAATTTACTCAAGATCATACTTTGATAGCAAGTTAATCACGACTAGGGAGCACCCCATAGACACAATTGGCATCTTCGTCCTCGAAGAGGAATTAGACTAGACCTTAGCATACATCATTGCATATCATAGGTAGAGAAATAAAGAAAACTTAAAAACTTGTACATATGAAGTATAGTTAGACTGCTCGTAATCATATATGAAGTTTACATAGACTTCTCATTTATGAAGTTTACATAGACTTCTCATATAACAACATAGTCATTTCATTTAAGTAGTCTAACTCACATACAACCATCTATCATAGAAATATAAGATTTGGGCATATTCCTTACACTATTATAATATGTCTCATATAGGCTTACAACAAAGTCTCAAAGATATGGAAAGAGCTATTGTCTTAGAGATATTCCATACTAGTAAGGCTAGAAAAGAGGCATCATCCTCGGATTTGAGGACTCACCAACAACTACAGAAAAGATCTAAGTCTTCCTTGCAAATGGCCTCGAAATCTCTTCAATGTCCCAAACCTACATATTTGTAGAAATATAAAGAATTGGATAAGTACACTATGCAATAAAAATGCTGAAATCATGCACAAAAGGGACCTTTTATTTAAAATCATTCTAAGTCATTTTTTAAATCCTTTATGCACACTCAAGAGCATATACAAGTCAATACCCATAACACCACTAAGACATGCTCATATCCATATACAAGAATTGCATCATCATAAGGTCACGACAACAATCCATATACTAGAGTTCGTATCATCGAAGCATACAAGACCCATACATACAATCTCAATCCAAGCCAACTAGTGCAATGCTCATGTGAAATCCCGTAGCCCCACATAATCAAGTAACGAGAAAAGAGACCATAATTATTGCCTATACGTCATATAATATCATATCATGTGTACTCATCATTTACGTAGCAATTTAGACCAATATCATGTTCATCAAATGAAACCAACATCATCTAAGACCAACATTATATGAAGCCAACATATATGTATTTCATTCATAATATAAGTGCATAAGAACATCCACCTAGGACTCCCCTGAAGCCGAACTTGTGCAATGCATAGGTAAAGTCACATACCCTTACCTACACAAAGTATAACCCCTTATGTCACCCTAGGTAGAGTTCATCTTATTACATTCATTCATTCATTTTACATTTGGGAACATTCGTCTTAACCGACAATAGACCATGTGAGCTAAACACGGAACCAATGTCATGAAACCTTATACTGGAAGAAGGTGCTATACTTGCAAAGGTATAACCAAAAATCAAACTTCAATTGATTATCATCATCAAGAGTCGACCAACATAATTGAAGTAGAGAAATCGTAATCTCAAAAATCATACCAACCCCTTCCAAAGAATTCCTATAATATCATAGCCTAAATTTCACCACAATCATCCAATAATACAATCACCATTATTATATAATAGTAAATTAAGCAATAACATATTAAATTCCAACATCGCTAATCATCTATCAACCTATCCATAAAAGGTATCATTCATGGCTTTTTTAATAGAAACTAGGTCAAAAACGAAGGAACTACAATAATCTACCAATAAACAATCATAATCTATAAATATAAATCAAAGGAATATAACATTAAATCAATTTAAAAGATAACCCACGAAATTGGATGAAAACCAAATTTTTGACATCTTTGAAAACCAAACTTTGAAGAACCTCTTGGAGAAAGCAGTCCAAAGAGTAAATAGCCTCAATACCTTGTTAATCCTTGAATAATTGTATAAGAAAGTCTTTGTATTGAATACCTAATGAATCTTTAACCCTGGTCTTCAATGGGGGTCTTTTGGTAGTGAGAGAAAGTAGAGAGAATTGGGAGTTAATTGGGTATGAGGAATTGTGAGGTATTAGGTTAGTTTAATGTGTTATAATCCTTTTATAGTCCCAAAATAATAAGTTCAACCACCTATTAAACCCTAATTAATAATTCACTAATTAACTAATTGCCCTTAAGTCAACCTAAAAAGGGTAGTGAAGTGGGGTTCCAAACAACGTCACCCCATCTACAGTGCGTCCATCAAACCACGGACCCTAATGGTCTTCATGGTTTTGGTCAGAGACTACAATTTGGGACAATTTTGGGAGTATTCTAAGTATAAATTAACGATCACCATCGACGGGCCATTGTCCTATCGACATTTTGTTGTTTGCTTCATCAATGGCACACTGCCATTTGACAGTTCTGAGGACAAAATGTAGGGTCCTCCTCAAGGACCCTTAGGGTTGTGTTTGGGGATTCTTACCTAGACATTTAGAACCTAAACACTTTCTAATATGTATTCTTAACATCTTCACCAAATTTGACTTCAATCCGACTCTTTAAACCCCTTGAAACACACAAAGGCACATTAGTTCAATTTTCACTAGTCTCCGGAAGTCGTGGTCGTTTCTTGATGTTTTGAGTTTAACCCTTCCTAATTGATTTTATTACCTTTGTTTAATCTTAGAAACACTGTATTAAGGCTTATTTAATAAAGTGAGTCGCTATACTAAGTTATGGAACTTCCGAGTGTTACAGAATATACTTCTTTGAAGAAAGAACTTCAACTTTACTCTTTTCTAAACTCAACTATTAAGTCTTAAAACAAAGTTAAAATGTGTATAAAGACTTCTTGAAAATTTGAACTTAACTTATATTAATTATCTTGAATCTTAATAAACTTGATTTTTAAGTCTAAAAACAAAGTTAAAAGCATTTGCAAAAAGACTTCTTGAAAGGACTCTAAGAACTTTCAATACTTACTTCTTAACTTTTAATTTTGACTCTTAACTTCTTTGACTTTGTAACTTTCCTTGAATTTAAATATTGATTAAAGGATCGTGATATGAAGTTTATGGATGGTTTTATAAGGTTTAGATGTACCTTAGAGTATTAGAATCAACTAAGACACATAGGTACATCACTCCGAAACTAGTACAGAAATATCGGGGAAGTCTGTGGAGAACTGGTGTCCCTGGCTCATTGAGAGGCATGGGGCGCCAGCACTTAAATTTCAGAAAGCTGGGTAGGGCTCTCTAGAAGGCGCAGCCAAGGCCAAATGGACAGAAACTTTCCCGTGGGACTCTGAGAGGTGCGGCGCCCCAACCCCCTTAACCAGGGTCTCGAATTTTCTCCTTCCTTTCTCATCTCTAAGCCCTCTAAACTTCCATGGTTCTTTCCCCAAACTCTTAGAATAATTAGTACTATCAATATACAATAGATTGTACCTGAAATTACACCCAAAAACATGAATCAAACAATAAAGAACCTTCAAAAACACAACCATCAAGAACTCAACGAATTCTCAACAGTGTTCTTCAAGAAATCACTTTCTTAACATTCAAAGAACTTAAATTCGTTGAATCTAAATAATCTTGGAATACAGGTGAAATAATCCTACGCTATGTGATCTCACATACCTTTTTAGGGATCAATCCTAATGAATTCCACACGCAAAGCTTTAGCGTTCTTGGCAATTCTTGATTTTTCTCTCCCTATTTCTCTTCTTTTCTATCTTCTCCAAGCCCTAACTTGAATTCTCGTTTTCCTAAACTAGAGAAAGTCTTATTTTAACCCAATTAATTCCTAAAAGTTAATTAATTAAATTAGATAAGGAAAAGACAATTTTTCCCTTCCCTAATCCGTATTGGACTTTCCTGAATCCAACAGCCCAACTTTTGAAAGACATAACACACTTAAATGATATCGAAATTGGGCAAACTTGACGGCGTTGGAAAGATTTTTCTATGGGATTTAAAAAAATATCTGGAACTACTTCTAATTCATTATGATCTAGGAGTAATGGTCGTTTGAAAATTAACAAAACTCATTTTCCTACCCTAGACAAATTCTCAAGATTTTCATATTTTTTCCAAAAATTAAGTATTTTCAGATTTTGAACTCTTTTCTTGTCGTTTCTAGTTGCGAGACGTTACAATTTCTCCCCCTTGAAAAAATTCGTCCTCAAATGAAATTACTCTTACTAGACTTTGGGTAGAAACGTCAAGTTCAAACACCCACAAGCAATTGGAACAAACAACATGCTTACTCTAAATAAAATAGTACTAAGAAGAAAATTAGTTCATTGGTCTATGTTTTCTCCGGATTCAAACATATGTGGATATATCTTCTTCATGCCCTCTTCGGTTTCCCAAGTAGCTTCCTCAACATATTGGTTCCTCCAAAGGACTTTGACTAATGTTACTTCTTTTGTTCTCAACTTGCAAACTTGGCGATCTAGAATATGAACAGTAATCTCTTGATAAGATAAACTATCCTTGATCCCAATATTTTCAGTTGGTATGATCAAAGATTGATCACTCATGTACATCTTTAATATGGAGATATGTAACACCGGACGAACTGCTACTAACTGTTGTTTTAGCTCTAACTCATAAGCTACATTGCCAATTTGCTTGCTATGTAATAAGGTCTAATATACCGGGGACTGAGTTTTGCCTTCTTACCAAACCTCATAACACCATGGGTGAAACTTTAAGATATACCCATTAATATAATTTGAACTGTAATGGCCTTCTCCTATGATCATTGTAGGATTTTTTACGACTCTACGATGTTTTCGACATATCTTGAATCACCTTCACCTTCTCCATAGCTTGGTTAACTAAATAAGGTCCTGTCAACCCTTCTTTACCAACGTCAAACCATCCAATAGTAGATCTTCATCTTCTCACATAAAGAGCTTCATAACGATCCATCTGGATTATATAGTGGTACTTTTGTTGTAGCCAAACTTAATTAGACGTAGATGATCATCCCGATTTCCTTTTAAATAAATCATGCATGCCCTCAACATATCCTCTAAGGTCTGAATGGTGTCCTCTACTTTCCCTTCATTCTGAAGATGAAATGCAATACTTACATTCACCTTTGAACCCAAACCTTTCTGAGAAGATTTCTAGAATTATATAGTCAATGAAATAATTGAGATTAAAACTCCATGAAGCGTTACCACTTCTTGAATATATAACATAGAATAATCTTTTGCCCAATAGGTAGTCTTTATCGGCAAAAAGTTGGCTGATTTTGTCGTTTTATTAATAAACACCAAAATAGAATCATGTTGTTTGCGAGACCTTGGTAACCCTCTGATGAAATCCATATCAATCATCTCCCACTTCCATTCCAGAAGTTTTATATTATGAGCCAAAAAACCGGGCCTTTGGTGTTTTACCTTAACTTGTTGGTAATTCGGGCAATGTAAACAAATTCAGCAATGCCCTTCTTCATACCATTCCATCAATATATCTCTCTTAAATCACAAATAATCTTTGTGGAACCCGGATGAATGGAATATCTAGAGCAATCAGATTCCTTCATGACCCTCTCATGGAGTCCATCAACCATAGGTACATACAATCTACCTTGATATCTTCAAACACCATCTACCCCTTGTTCAAAAGGTAATACTCTATGCTTTTGAACATTTTCCTTCAACTCAAGAAAATTTTGATCTTGGTCTTATTTTTCTTTAAATTCTGATAGTAATGATGATTCAGCTCCATTCTTCACCACTAATCCTCCTTTTGTTGAATCCACTAGTCGGACTCCTAAGTATGCAACCATATACACATCTTTTGCTTATTTTTTCTTCTCTTTCTGAAGATGGGTTTTACTACCCACAGACAACCGGCTTAAGGAATCAAAAACCACACTAGACTTACCTGGGTGGTAAAAAATGCATATGTCATAATCCTTGAGCAATTCTAACCAATTTCTCTTTTAGTGAACATATATTTTAGGATCTTGTGATCAGTAAATACATCAACATGAACACCATACAAATAGTGATGTCATATCTTCAAGGGGAATACTAAAATAGCCAATACTAAGTCATAGGTTTGATAATTCTTCTCATGAACCTTCAACTATCCAGAGGCATAAGCTATAACTTTGTCATTCTGCATTGACAGACAACCCAAACAAAATCTAGATGCATCACAATACACCACAAAACCTTGAGTACCTTTTCATAAAATCAAAACTGGGGAATTAGACAACCTCTTCTTGAACTCCTGAAAGCTTTTCTCACAAGCTTCATCCATTTAAACTTCCCTATTTTTTAGTAAACTTCCTCAAAGGAGAATAAAATGAGAACCTCTCTGCAAACCTTTTCAAATAGCAATCTAAACCTAAGAAACTACTAATATCAGTTGGAGATGTGTGTCTAAGACAATTCGGCACTGCCTCGATTTTTTGGGTACCAACTCTAATACCCTCACCAAAAACTATGTGATCCAATAATGCCACAAACTAAAGCCAAAACTCACACTTAGAAAACTTGGCATACAACTCTCTGTCATTCAAAGTCTAAAGAACTATTCTGAGATGACTAGCATGATCCTGTCAATTCCTTTAATAGATTAGTATGTCATCAATGAAACGATAACAAACACATCTAAATAAGGTTTGAAGACTCTATTCACAAGATTCATGAATGTTGCATGTGTATCGGTCAACCCAAAGGACATGACTAAAAACTCATAATGACTATATCTAATTCTGAAATTTGTCTTTGGAATATCATATTCCCTTACTGTCAACTGGTGGTAGCCTGATCTGAGATCAATCTTGGAAAAATAAGAAATACCCTGAAGCTGGTCGAAAAGATCATTAATTCTAGGAAGAGGATATTATTTTTTATGGTACCCTTGTTCAACTGACTGTAGTGTATACACATCCTAAAGGAACCATCTTTCTTTCTCACAAACAAAACCGGAGCTCCCTAAGGTGAGACACTTAGTCAAATAAATCCTTTCCCTTAAATGTATTTCAATTGTTCTTTTAACTCTTTCAACTTTGTGGTTGCCATTCTATATGGTGGAATAAAGATAGGTTGAGTATTTGTAAGAATATCCATACGAAGTCTATCTCTCATGAGGGACTCCGAGAATATCATCTGGAAAGACTTCTCAAAACTCTTTTACTATTGGAACTGACTTTATAGGAGGTACATCAACACTTGAGTCATAAACTTGAACTAAGTGATAGACACACCCCTTAGAAACTAACTTCGTTTCCTTAAGGTACGAAATGAAACAACCCTTAGGCACTGCTGAACTACTTTTCCACTTTAAGAGTGGCTCATCTTGAAATTAAAACTTCACTACTCGATTTCTACAATCAAGTGAGTCATAACAGGATGAAGTCAGCCCATACAAAGAATGACATAAAAGTCTACCATGTCTAACTCAATTAAATCATCCATTGTACTCTTGTGATTGAATAAAATGTGACAATCACAATAAACTCTCTCTGCTAGAATGGATTCACCCATAGGTGTAGAAACATGAATGGTTCACTAGGTTTTTTATTAGGAATATTATCAATGTTCGTAGAAACATATGAAGCTACAAAAGATAAACTCCCTCATGGGTCAAGCAAAGCACAAACAGTAAAGTCAAAAACTGAATCATACCAGTGACAACATCTGGTGAATACTCTTTCTCTAGGCGATTGTTGAGAGCATAGAAATGATTTGTTCCCCGCCAAAATCGGAAGTAGCTCCTCTAGTGCAGCCCTGTCTTGTGGAGCACCTTATGAAGACTGGGCTCTATTACCCCCACTAGCATTTCCCTTATTGCTTTTTGGACACTCTCTCAAGAAATGACCAGACTCACAACACTTGAAACAACTATTCGAGCACTCATAAAAAACATCGTAATGGTTTCTACCACACTTGGCACAAGCAGGAGGCTTATTACCCCCTTGTGCCATACTACCCTATGAATATGCAGGTTTAACTCTGGAGTTCTAACCATAATACTCACCCTTGTTCGTACGTGCAGGTTCACTAGCAGATGATGGAGCAGGACCCTTCTATTTCTGCTAGAAGGATGACCGGTCGACATTACTCTTTTACTGCCCAAACTCATTCCCTGCCTTAGCTCTCTTGTTCTTGACTTCCTCTCTGTCTCTTATATTTTCCGCTCCTACTTGCTACACATATATCATTAACCTTTAAATGTCAATTTCCCCAATAAGCATTGTTGCCCGACCCTCTTTGCTAGAAGAACGTCCGATCCTTCTGAAAAACAAACTCATACTATTCCTTATTTCTTGAACCATATCTAGAGCATAATGAGATAGTTGGGTGAATTTCAATCCATACTCATGAACACTTAAAGAATCCTAATTAAGTGTGAGGAACTAACGTATCATTCCCTCATTAATTCTCGGGGAAAGGAACTCCCCAAGAAGACGTCCTCAAAACAAGCCCAACTTGGAGGTAGTGTGTCTTCATCCCCACCCTCTTTCCACTGATCAAACCCAGTTCTAGCAATACCATTAAGTTCATAAGCATCTAATTCAACTCACTTACTGTCAACAACATGCATCACCTCGAATACCTTTTGCAGTTCCTCAATAAAGTTCTCTGGATCCTCAATATTACTCGAACCAGTGAAACTTAGGGTATTTATCATCAAGAATTCACGAATCTTCAAAGTATAAGCCCTTTCTTGTCGAGCCCCTCTTTGTTGACCAACCTGATTAGTCACAGCCTGACTCACCATCCTAATAGTCTCTTGGAACTTAGCGTTGGTAACTTTCTCTTGAGGTTGCACTTCAGGTGCATTATGTAACTATGGTTCATCTAGATTTCTCCTAGGTAGACAACATCTTGCTTCTCCTTGTGGAGTATGGTTAACTAAAATACGTGCAAGCACTAATAGAAGGGAACTTTTTAGAGATAAACTCTAGCACAAGAAAAGAGTGTGAAAGAATTAAGACTATTTCCTAAATATTGTAGCCTCCTAGTTATAGATGTGGTGCACATTGAACTGATAAAAAGGACTCTGCACACACAGCATCATATACTCTCTAGGACACCTGAACTCAGTGCTCAGATAATAAGTTTGTCATTCCCTGAGCCTATACCCTAGGTGGGGCTGGCACTCGAAGACCATTGCTGGCCTCGAGCAACCCTTGTCCTGGCTTATTTAACTCAATGGAAACCATAATCAAAGATTAACTGAAATAAAAGAATGTAACAACTTAAACACTCAAACTTGGCCAAATCTGGAAAATCAAGTCATAACAATGAGAGATACTACTAAAAAGACTCAAAGAACTAACATTTGAATGACTATCTATGAAGCTTCTAAAATTGATATGGAAGTTCGGACGAACCGCACAACATACTAATAAAGAAAATACTAAAAACAATAAAAGGAGTCCTATGTAATGCAAGAAGGTTCACCAACTGACTCTGGAGTGCTCAACTGGATAACGGTGCGCTAGATGTCGATCCTTGATACATGCATCTGTATCATAATATGATGCAGGTCAACTTGCATCAGTACATCGAATTTATGAGTATGCGAGTTGGAATGCTAAGTAACATAGGCTAGAAAGAGTCTCAAAGAATCTAAAGTATATACCTAGATCAACTTAATACAACATAACTGACTCATTTAAATGTAAAACAATTTTAAATCAAGTGCAATACAAAGAAAATTAATTTAAAACATGTTTTAAACTCTATGTGTATTCATAGATACAATTAACTACGAGATGTATGTAAAAATACAAATAAACCGTCTATATAAAAATACAATAATTTCTGTGAGAGTTTTTTTAACCGACAACCATCAAATAGGAGCTATATTGATGATATTGCGATCTACCTCACGCTGCCAGCGCATCCTATAGCCGGCAAAAGATATAAGACTGGAACTGCCTAATGGATCCACTAGTCTACTAAAAAGGGTTTATCTAAAAAGTGACCCTTTGTACCCATTGTGGCTACATGGTATTATGGATATTGAGTTAATTGAACTCATGCTCATCATAGGACGATGATGCTCAATACTACTCCCAAAATATACTTCTTATTATATTTTAAAACATACTTCTTCTAGGATGTAAGATTAGTGCTCCAAACTTAGCTCAACGGCTATCTTGAAAATCTCAGTTTCCCTGCTTGGTTCATTTAAAAAGTTATTACTCTTTCAATAAAACTAGCCCAAACTCTCTCTGGAAATTTGAATTTCCGTTCTTGTTTAAATGTGAAAATATTTCCTTTAAACCTCTTTGGAAAATACATAGTCCCCATATACTTCTTTGACGAAACAGAGTTAAAACATTTGTGAATGACTTCTTCAAATGAACTTGTCTTACTTATCATTACTCTTAATCAACTTGATCTTGATGTCTTAAAACAAAGTTAAAAACATTTAAAAAAAGGCTTCTTGAAAGGACTCTAAGAACATTCTATACTTACTTCTTAACTTTTAGACTTGACTCTTAATTTCTTTGACTTTCACCTTAACTTTCCTTGAATTGAATCATGGATTCAAGGATCATAATATCCTTTTTATTTTATATGTACTTTAGAATGTTAGAGTCAACTAGGAAACAAAGGTACATCACATAGGGACTAGTACAGAAAGATTGGGGATGAATGAGGAAAACTAGCGTCCCTGGCGCTCTGAGAGGCGTTGGGCGCCAGCTCTCAAACTTCAGTGAGTTGAGTGGGGCTCTCTTGATGGCGTGGCACCCCAAGTCCCTACGTACAGAATCTTCCCTATGGGCTCTTAGAGGGGCGACCCTACTCTCATACCCAGATGTTGTCGACTTTTCTCCTTCATTTTTCATCTCTAAACCCTCTAAACATCCATGGTTATTTACCCCAAGCATTAGGATAATTAATATTATCAATATACAATAGATTTAACCCTAAATTACACCCGGAAACATTAATCAAACAATCAAGAAACTTCAACAACACAACCATCAAGAACTCAAGGAATTTTCAGTAATTTTCTTCAAGAACTCACTTTCTTAACATTCAAGCAATTTTAATTTCCTGAATTTAAACAAGATTAGCATGTGGGTGAATCAAACCAACACTATGTGATCTCTCCTACCTTTTTATTTTTTAGGGATCACCCCCCCCCCACAAATTCCACACGCAAAGCTTGAGCATTATTGATGATTCTTTATTTCTCTCCTCTTTTCTCTTCTTTTCTCTCTTGTCCAAGCCCTAGCATGAATTCTCTTTTTCCTAAACTGAAAAAAGTTTTGTTTTATCCCAAGTAATTCCTAAAAATGAATGGACATTCATTAATCAAACAGCCCAACTTTTGAAAGGCATATCACTCATATGATATCGAAATCGCACAAGCTCAGCGGCGTTCGAAAGGTTATTCTAAATGCTTTCCAACCATATCTAGAAATACTCCAAAATCATCCTGATAGAGGAGTTATGGTCGTTTTATAATTACCAAAATTTACTTTCCTAACTTATACAAATTTTTAGATTTTCTTATTTTTTTCCAAATATAAGTATTTTTAGATTTTAAATTCATTTGAAGTTATTTCAAATTGAGATTTGTTACACACATAGTTCAAAACAAAGGACATAACTAGAAATTTATAACGACCACTACACGTCCTGACTATTGTATTTGCAGTATCACATTCTCTTACTCTTATCTGATGCTAGACAGATTTGAGTTCTATCATAGAGAAATAGGTAGCACGCTGAAGCTAATTGAAAAGATCATTATTTATCAAAAAAGGATAATTATTATTGATTATAGCCTTTTTGAACTAGCGGTACTCTATACACATTCTAATGTATGCATCATTTTTTCTCACAAATAAGACGGGAGAACCCCAAGCTGACACACCTGGTAGAATATAACCCTTATCAAGGAGATATTTCAACTGTTCTTTTAGATCTTTCAACTCTGTTGGAGCCATTCTATGTGGCAGAATATATATTGGACGAGTGTTCGCAAGAATGTCTATACCAAAGTCTATTTCCCTCATAGAAGGGAGTTCAAGAAGATCATCATGAAAGACTTCTAGAAACTGTTTTACTACTAAAACTGACTGAAAAAGAGGTATGTCAACACTAAAATCATTAACTTGGACTAAGTTATAGACACACACCATAGAGACTAAATTTCTTACCTCAAGGTACAAAATAAAACTATCCGTAGGCACTGTTAAACTCCTTTTCCACACAAAGACTGGCTCATTTGTTAACTTAAACTTGATAACTCGAGTTTTACAATCAGTGGAGGCATAACAGGAATGAAGTCACTCCATACAAAGAATGACATCAAAATCCACCATATCTAACTTAACTAAATAAGCCATAGTGCCCGTGTGATTGATGGAAATAAAATAACAAAGATATACTCGCTCATCTAGAATGGACTCCCCAACAGGTTTAGAAACACAAAAGGATTCACAGAGTTTCTCAGGAAGAACATCAAAATTATTGCAACATAATTTGCACTAGCAAATGATGGAGTTGGTCCCTTTTGCTTTTGTTGGAATGGAGACTGATTCACATTATATCTTCGCTATTGAGACTCATTCTCTATCTTCACTTTCTTATTTCTAAACTCCTCCCTATCCCTCAGCTTCTCTTCTTTTACTTGTTCCACATATACCATCAACCTTGCTATATCCATGTCATATCTTAGCATCGAACCCTACCTTTCTTACTCGATAGACGAGTCATCCCAAAACATAAAGACTCATCCTACTCCTCAAATCTACAACCATCTATGAAGAATATCGAGAATATTGGGTTAATTTCAAGTTGTACTCATGAACACTTAGTGAATCTTGCTTAAGAGTAAGAAATTCTCGTACATTGACCTCTGTCAGTTCTCGGGAAAAAAAATTCCCCAAGAAAGCCTCTTCAAAACAATCACAAATCTATAATGGTGCTCCTTTAGCTCTACTCTTCTTCATCTTGTCAAACAAAGTCCTAGCAACATTCTTACTGAGCTAGTTTTACTCTTTTAACATTGGCAACATGCATAACCTTAAACACCTTTTCCAGTTCCTCAACAAAACTCTTCAGATCCTCAATAGTGCGTCAAATAGTGAACTTGAAGGGTTCATCCTCAAGAAATCTCGAATCATCGAAGTATCAGCCACTTCTTCTATATCTCCTCGCTCTTTGTTTCCCAACATGGTTAGTCACAGCTTGTCTTAGAATTCTAATATCTCCCCTGAACTCAACATTCATGACTTCTCCTTTGGGTTGCACTGTAGGTGCATTTGGTACCCCTTGCTCCTCAACGTTTCTCCTGACCTCTAACAGCTCTACATAGAGGCATGATCAATTAAAAAACATTCCAAGCACGAATTAGAAAGTGAGTTTATAGAGATGAACTTTATAGTACGAAATGAGTGTATGTGATATATTTTTCTAGTGTAACAACCTACTAATTATATTTGTGGTGTTATTCACACTAATAACTAGGTTTCTACTGATACGGTTCCATACACACCCTAGGACTCTTGAACTCCATGCTCTGATACCAAGTTTGTCACACTCTGAGCTTGCAGGTTTAGCACTTGAGAACCATTAATGGCCCTAAGCAAACGCTTGGCATCCCTTACATACTTAGAGGAAGACTTAAAAACAAGAATATTTTCCAAAAGATAACTCATGCAATGTCTTAGAGAAATATTAAACATGACCAAATTGGAAACTCAAGTCTTAAATGTATACAACTGAATATTGAAAGACTAAAGAACTATAATTGCCGTCTATGAAGCCTCCAAAATAAATACGGATGTCGTAACAAGACCCTCGATCATCCTACAACTGAAATACCAGTAAGTAATGTAAAAAGGATCCCTTCAAAAGAAAAGAAATTTGCCAATGGACTATGAGTACTCAAATGGATCAACGAGGTGCTAGATGTTGATCCAAGTTACCGATGTTTGCATCATAAAACGATGCAGGATAATTACATTAGTACATCGAATGTATGACTATGCGAGGGGAATGATAAAACATAACGTAAGTTTGAAAAGAATCTAAAAAAACATGTGCCTTTATTTACTTAACTCAAATGTAGTGTAAAATAACAATAATAGAACAATATATACAAAACATTTAAAAAAAATAACTCAATTTGTTAAATAAATGCACTAACAAACTCAACTTTACTCATATAACAAACTAATATAGTTTTTGTGGGAGATTCTCTAATCGACAACTACCACTATGAGCCTAAGTGGTGATACAATTGTTGCCCATACTTCCAGAACTTTCCTATACTTTTTCTTCATATAGGACATCTTAAAATTAGTTGATCCACTAGTCTATGCCAAAGAGCACTAAGGATTTATCTAAAAAGTACAATCCTTTTCTATTCATGATGGCTACATGATTTATCGAGACTTGAGTTACTATGAACTCACACCCTCACATTGTTGCTCAATACTTCTCCAAAAATATTCTTAGCTCATATGTTCTTAAAACAAAATTCTTTCCTTGTATTGAGATAATTACTCCAAAATTATCTTAAAATTTCTCTTGCAATTGGCGTTTCCCATTATTATTCAAATGTAAAAATATTATTAACTATTTGGAATGCTTAGTTCCCTCATAACTTTTGAAGAATTGACCTCAAACATTTTACTCTTTGCTTAGATCAAAACATAAATTTTCAAACAAAGTTATAACATTTGTGAAAGACTTTTGAAAACTTTATGAACTCATCTTGAATTGATTCTTTACTTTTTGACATGACCCTTAACTTTCCTTGAATTTAATTATCTATTAAAGGTTTGTGATATCATTTTTATGGATGATTTCAGGACTTTTAGAAATACCTTAGAGTGTTGGAATCAACTAGAAAACATAGGTACGTTGGTAGTGAATTAATAAGGACAAATGGGAGAAGAATGGAAAGAATTGGCGTCTCTGGCTCTCTAAGAGGTGTAGGGCGCCAACCCTTGGATTAAGGGGCTAGGTTTGGGCGCTTTGGCTTGCGCGGAGCTCCACATTCAAACATTTAGAGACCCTTTCTTTGATCTCTAAGAGGGGTGGCGCCCCAGTCCCCTGTCTAAGTTCACTCCGATGTTTCTCCTTCTTTTTTAATCTCTAAACTCCCTATTTTAACCTAGTTCTTTTCCTAAAACATAGTATCAACTATACCATTAATAATACTAAAAATTCTATTCAAATTCACACATAGAATCACAACTTTTGATAAACAAATCTTGAACAATTTAAACGAATCAAGAACTCAATAAAACTTCAATAAAAACCCATTAAGAACTCAATTCTACAACCGTCAATAACATACATTTGCCAAAATATATCATGATTGGTGTGTGGGTGAACTAACCCAACGGTATGTAATCTCACATACCTCGTAGGTTATGAATCTTTGGTGAACTCTATAACCAAACTTGAATGTTCTTGACGAATTTTGACTTTTCGTTCTCCTTTCTCCTCTTTTCACTTTTCTCCAAGCGCTAGCGTGAACATTAATTTTTCTAAAATGATTTGATTCGGATTATACCCCTATTAAAATTCTAAAAATGAATTAAAAATAATATGGTATGTAAAAGACTAACATCCCCTTCAAAAATCATGTTTCAAACTTTCCCTATTTGAACAACCCAACTTTAAATGGGCATATCACACTCATACAAACTTGTAATAGCGAAAACTCGGTGGCGTTTGAAATATAATTCTAATGTATTTCCTACAATGCCTAGAACAACAATTAAATTCTCTAGATCTAGGAGTTATGGTTTTTTAAGGTTGACTAAAAACTCAAACATAAAAAATATTCAGATTTTTCATTCTATCCTTAAATGACTTTTTCAAATTCTAACTCTTTCGAGTTATTTTAATTAGAGAGATGTTACATCTTCGTAACACCCTGGAAACTAGTAGACTAAACTAGATCGAATACTTAGGGTTCTAGAGTGTGATGTTGAGGATTAGAGTCGTAGATGAGACTTTACGTGTTAAGAAGGAGGGTGTCACTAGTTGAACGTCAAGGTATATGTTAAACCTCATAACATAGATGTCACACCCGGAGTGCATACCCCCGATGATACTGGCATCGTCGTCCTCTTAAAGGACTCAGACAAGCCCTTAGCATTTTTTCGTCAAAAAATTTGATCAGTAAAAATTGCGGAAAATAAAACCTTTACATTCTATTTGAAGTATATTTGGACTTCATACTTAACATTCATAATAAAATACATTATTCTATAAATCTGCCTCACATATATAAAACCATCTAAAGAGTGTAAATCTGGACTTAGCCAATATATAGTCAATATGCCATATAAGCCTTAATACAAAAGAATCCAAGGAAACCTAATCGGAAGTATCATATTCCTAAAAACTACTAAAAATCTTCATAAGCTGTAATATTGAAAAGATAGCATCCCCGAACATTGAGGACCTACCATGACATGGAGAAAGAGTTCCAATCTTCTTCGAATGGACCTCCTTAAACTTCAATTGTTACAACCTACAGTTATAGTAATATAAAGTAATGGGGTTAGTACGCCACATGTACTAAGTATGGGTATATGCACATAAAGTATAAGGACATGCATGAAAAAGAATCATTTATCATCTCTTTAAAAAAACATGCTAAGTCATATGAATGTCTTCAATGCATACACTATATAACGTATACAAGTTAAGGATTCCATCAACTTAAAGTATGATCATAATCGAAGACGTATTATCATAGAGTCATGTTAACATTTCATATTCAATAGATCACATCTACATGACATACAAAATACTTAACAATGATCCTATACCAACCTACAAGTGCAATGGTCATGTGAAGCCCCATAACACCGCGCAACCAAGTAGATAAGATAAGAGATCATAGGTAAAGCTTTGCTGCATATAACTTGTAACATAATTAGTCATCACTTCATATAGCAATATAACCCAATAACATATTTATCATAATGACCAACATCATATAAGAGTAACATCATGTATCATAAGCATCACACCTTTCATATTATCACATTACATAAGAACAATCTCGTAGGACTTCCCTTAGAGTCAACTTGTGCAATGTCTAGGCAAAGTCACAAACCCCTACCTATACTAATTAGAATCCTCAAGTCACCCTAGTCAACATTCATTTACTTGTTTTTAATTTTACATGAGGGAACATTCTCATTAACCGACGTAGACCATGTGAGCTAAACATGGAATTTCGTGTCATAAAACCCCACACCAAATGAAGGTGGTCTACCGGCTAAAGTAGAACCTAACATAACATAGCTTTCTAGGTGGATCCACTAGCTAATAGCCTATGGTGGAAACATATTTCAAGAACTATGAGAAGTATTCGAGACCCATAGTTCGACATTACATGGAAGCCTCAATATCATGAGAGTCATTGTGAACCTACCTTCCAACTAGGGAAGGGACACTTCTATATCTTGTTCATAAGTGCTTATCTTAAGTCCCTTTCTTAAATAACCTTTAATTTTTATTTTATCATAAACTTATCATAGGTCATAGGACATTAACTCCTTGTATAAACGTGATCATGAGCTCTTTAGTATTAGATGAGAATTTCCTTACATTTTAACCATTCATTTGTGAGATTAACATAACATTGTTATCTTATGTAAAGCATAAAAGAGAATATCGTAACTTGAATTTATTCATGATCTCACAACTAACATGTTAATAGCCCAGAATATATACATGATAACATCATACATACTTCCATAACATAGCATCATGATTTATAGGCTAACATACATTGTAGAGTAATCACAACTTTAGAAGACTTACCTCTTGCTTCCAAGAACCTTATTCAAGAACTTAGTTAAACTTACAACATTCATAATCATTACATAGTGAAATAGTCCGTAAATTAACCAAGAAAAACTCATCAAATCATCTACAAAATCAATGTGTAATGTAGGATGAGGGAAAGGGTCATTTATGAGTTCATTCTAATCTTACTTCCAATTCCTACGTTTTCATATTATCAAGTAGTAAAGACAATCATAGGAACCATCATATAGATAAGAACACACTTCACACGAAATTCAAACATAAATAATCACATATTCATCAATTCGTGTGAAATAAACCTGTAACAACCATTTTTTTTATCGTTTTGAGCACTAGAACTTTTTATGTCAGAAAATACTTTCCGATAGATTTAAATGGGTGTTTTGGACTATTCATAATTATAATTATGAAATTAGTGGGGTAATTTTAATAATTTATTTAGTTGGTGGTTAAAGAAAATAACATTAAAATTAATAAGGGTCACTTTTACTATTTTTATTATTAGTCTTATATAATAACTAGGGAGTAAATATTTTATAGGAGGAACAAGGGTTTCAAACGAGAAAATAATACGTGCAGCATCTAACGAAGAAGATCGATCCAGGTAACAATTCCTCTATTGCTTTAAATAAATTGTAATGGAGAACAATTAGAAGGTCGCATGATTATTAGTGGGTGGAGGAGTAAATTATAGTCCTTGGAAGTGTTTGTTCTTTAAGAAGTAATGTGTACTGCACGTGATTCTTTCATATGTTGGAGAAATTTTATAGTTAATTAAGAGTATATGTCAGGCGAATTGCATATAGTATCAAACTTAATCACAAGCATTGAGAGTACTGGATTTTGGGTCTTTATAGGATTATATTTTGTTAGTTTTCCGTAATGGAGGTTACTAAAGGTAGAACGTAACTCAAATTTTTTAATTCTTTATGTAGTTATCTTATTTTGATTCAAGGTTTAATATATTAAGCTAAATAT